>NW_028277604.1:0-254931 GCF_059751315.1 Micrasema longulum
GAGGAGAAAAATTCTCTGCTGAAAGGCACTGGCTCGCGAGACATGATAGAAGTGCTGAAGACATCAAACATTGATCACCAAAGAGTGACAAACACATAATACAACGTCCACTGCAATCAAAACAAATATGTATCTAATACCTAAACACTTATCCAAATCGATACAGTTAAATATTTCCAGAGTTTGTAATTTGTTTTGACGCAAATGGAAACATAAAATACAGTAAGAAATAAACAAGACCACACACGCAAAAGCAAAAAAGAAGGTTTACCATTCAACAATGTTAATGTCAATATCAACAGAATATAATAAGGAAATCATAGCTCGGTGCATCGGTCAAGTTACAACATCTAGTAATAGTAACACAAGAATTCCTTCTCGCTTTTGCATGCAGACACCAAATATTGACTGACATTTAGACTAGAATCGAAAATATGAGAAGTCAAATAGAAACCAAGGAGTCGGTTGAAACACAAAAATAAGAAGAAGTCAAAATATCAGTCAAAGAAGAAAAGAAAAGAAAAGAAGAAAGGGAAAAAAGAGATGAAGAAACCAATCAGGACAGAGCAGAGAAATAGAGCATAAGACAGTTTGTATTATGTGGGCAAGTATAGCATTCCATTAGCCAAATATCGAGACAGACATTCAAACAATCCAGCTGAAATATTATAAATATAAGAAAACACATATTTTAAACGGCAAATTTATCAAAAGGATGCGTCCCACCGGAACATACACAGAACAACTTCTCTCACCGCAAGGAACTTTTTTATCTTTTCGTCTAAAATCGCCTGCCGCTGGAGCCGGGCATTATCCAGCTTGATTTTATTCCTTATTTCTGGAAAAGATAACAGTGAAAATGTACTCCGGGGAGGGGCGAGCGTGAATGGAAAGGCGAAAAACATAGAAATATGACAAACAAAGAACACATTCATTTTATCTTAAGCCATGAGCTCGAGATGCTCAAAATCATAAAAATCTTCGGCGACATGAAAACTGAAAATAAAAACATGGAAATATATGAACACAATGTTACATTTACTTACCGATTCAATGGCAGAACTCACTGAAAAGTAATCAAATAAATACATCGAAACACAGATAATGTCAATTTCTGAAAACACTTGAATGAAAAGTCGAAATGTTTCATATAAAATACGATTAGAAAGCAATTGGCTACTTTAGCTCTAACTTCTGGACAGGGTAAATTTGCAAGACTTGTGCGAAGATTAGTATCAAAAACTGTACAAATGCATGACTTTGTTTTCTATCGCAGAAGTCCTGCAAAAATGCACTAAGAGGCGTTGGCAGACCCCACACAAAATGGTAATAATCTATAATAACTATTTAAAAAAGAATAAACAAAAGCCTATTGGTGCAGCTAAACGTTATCGGGAGCAACAATCGTAGAAAACAAAAAGGTTATTTAAACATCAAAATAAAACAAAAATATAACAACAAAACAAAACAGGTCATCGGTGATTCCATTGGATTTTTTGACCAAAGCAATGTACACGTTTATGCTTCATATGAATTTTCATGTATTTTATAACAATTTTACACCTCACCAAAATCACTCAATGTAATTATTTTCTATCGTGTCAGGTTTTTGAGACAGAATAAAAAGCTAAATTTCAAACTTGTGTGTGCTTAACGGTTTTTTTTATCTCGTAGCGAAAACATAACTTTTTAACGTACATTTTAAATCGACGACAATAATTTTGATTCATCTGCACGAAGCTTTGAATCAAACGATCATTTATATTATGCTTTTTCTGACCATCAATTAAAATACATTTGTATTGATTTACATAATTTAAAACGTTTAATTAATGAACCCGAGTTCCACTCGTTATTTATAGTTTCAAATAAATGTTGATTCCATTCACATAACGTCCATTTGGTCGCAAAATTAGTGCCCGGAATGCAATAAATTACTCGGGAAGAGCTTGCGCTTTGTTGTAGACAAACGTCATAGCAACATGCTATGCAATTTGATAACCACACGAGTTTTTTATATATGTCCAATATGGCCATAATTGTTATCTATTATTCACATTATGAGGTAGGAAAAAGGATGTACTTTAAAACTGTGTTTTTAAACATGTCAACAATGATAACATTTAAATTTACTGCCAGAGATTCCAGCACGTCTTGCAGCTACAGAGCGTATGAACGGTAAATAATCTAGCCCTCATTTTTTAAATATACTATAAATGGTTTTTATTTTTAAAAATAATCGTGAATTAGTCATGTCATGATTAAAAATAAATATAAAAAAATCTAAAGATAAATATGTTTTGTTCTCCTAGTTCACAAATTCTAACCAGGTGTGATATTCCAATAGCTCTCGCGGCCATACAAAACACTTTTATTTACATATAAAATACGCGAGATAAAAGTGTTTTCTACGGCCGCGAGAGCGGTTTAAAATGGCACCTCGGGTTGTGGTCCCGTGGTAGTATTGTAGACTCACATCTCAGAGGTGGAGTGGCCGTGTAATGTTGCCAGACCGTGAACAATATATTATCATAACACAAAAATAAGATAATTGTTTGATATGTTATATTATGTTTTACCAAAATAATATTTTTTGACGGTATTAAAAAAAAACAGCTATTTTCATTAGGCCAATGTAAAAAAAACATCATGTATTTAGTTATAAAATAAATTAATACCGTTTAATTTTATACTAAGACTTATTTATAGATTGCCGGGTAAAAAATTATATTAGCCTGGCAATACTAACAAAATGTCCACCATGTTTTATTTAACAGTCTGACAGACGGTAAAACAATCGAATTCTTAAATGATATTATTTGTGAATTCGCTACTTACACATGAAATGTGATACTATCCATCCCAGCAGTGTTTTGACACTTACCACAAACTTACAAACGACAAACACGGCATGGTTAAACTTAAATCGGCAGTTGCGTACTTAGCGACGTCTACAGAGTAACTAATGACCGAAATGTAAAACTACTCATTTATGAATAGTTTAGCCCGCTTCAGTTTCATGCGCGCACGCGGTTTGTGAACTATTAAAATTCTTCAGTTGCATGTGATGTTGTTTTGATATTCTCGTATTGTGTCCGTGTTAATTACAATTGTTTTTAAGTTTTAAATCTTTGTCTACAATGACATCAGTGGCTAATTTATGAACACATTTTAAAGATTCTAATTAAAAAAGTTCAGTTACATTTCATTGTTTAGTTTTTTTAAGAGTTTTTTGATAAATCCACCTGTTCTATGAAGAAGTATAGAAATTGGAAAAAATAAAAATTTTCAGGCGTTAAATTAATTAATTATGGATAACTTATATAGCGCCATTTTCGTAATAAAATACCTCAAGGGCGCTTTACATGGTGATTCTATTGTTAAGTTAACTTAATTAAAGCTTTTAAATTTGTAATTTAATTAAAATAATTTATTCTGTTGTCACGTGCTACGGATTCATTCAAATGATTTAGAGAACAAGTGGGTTTTAAGTTTTTTTTCCGAAATATCACTTCACTTTCACAGCCTCGCACCTCTGCTGGGAGAGCATTCCATGCCGTAGGGCCTGCGACCGCAAATGCGCGTTCACCAAATTTAGTGCGCTGTTTGCGTAGAGGTATAATAACTTTTCCTCTCGCCGTAGACGTAGCTGATCTAAGCGTGAGACGCCTGTCAGCTAGTTCATCTGGAATGCATAGTTCCCTTAGATATTCCGGAGCCGAGTTGTGCAGTGACTTATACATAAGCCAACAGAGTTTGTATTCGACCCTCTGTGGAAAACGTAGCCAGTGTAGTTCCCGAAGTAGTGGAGTGATATGACTGAACTTAGAGATTCCGAAAATAAGTCTCGCTGCGGCATTCAATACAGATTGTAGGCGAGTCATTTTGTTCATTGGTAGACCTGCATATATACCATTACAATAATAGACTCTAGACACTACAAACGCATTTATTAATTGACGGGCGGCATCAACCGGCAAATTTTTGCGTATGCATTTAATTTGTCTCAGCTGGTAGAAGCATGAACTTATCGTTCTACTAATTTGAGCGTCAAGAGATAGGTCAGAATTGAGTAAAACTCCCAGTAGTTTAACGGTGGGTAAAACGGTACTCCCTACATTAGGTAGAGCCGTATCCTGGATCAAATTCTGTCGTCTGGCTGAAGCCACCCACAGTTGTTCAGTCAGCGTTGCCTAGTATGTAGGTGAAATAATTCAATTAGATGAATCTCACCCGCATAAATAAAGGTTTCAGCTTTTTAACATCACAAACATCAATATATGAAAGAATTGAAGGAATATAGATGTTTAAATATGGGCAGAATGAATGTGGCTGTTTAAACCAGCCAATGACAGGTCATAAGCCCTGTAGATGCCTAGACTTCTATATTACCTTCTCTAAAATTTCTTCATCTCTATTGCAATATGTTAATGGTAACAGCTCCCCAGGGAGTTGAACCTAGTCCTTATATAAAAAAAATTGAAAAACTCAAAATATTGTTGATAAGTAAATGCTTTGACCAGTTGAGCAGACATTTTTCTTTTTTAGGTAAGGTCGTCACAAAAACATAATTAATAACATTATTTCGCACGTGAAGCGGATTAAATATACGCCCCTGAAAATTACTAAGATAAAAAAACTGTATATTCACTTTACTTAAAAAATACCAATTTTAATTTAGTTTTGTTTTAGAGTAAACATTTGAACGCACGCTTTTCTGAACCCAATTAAAGTGCTTTAAGATGCTATCGGCAATTTTTTGATAACAAAAACACGAAATAAATTTTAATTAATATTTTACGTGGGATCTTAATGCTTAATGGCCCAGCAAATTTAAAAACACCTTTTTAAAAACAGGTGATTTTAACTTCATGACAAGTCGTTAATTGAAATATTATTTTTAAGAAATATAATTCTATTACTGGGTTTGGAAATAAAATATTTTATCTATTGGTATTTATTTTGTAGAACTCTATAAACATTACAATTGTTATATAAAAATCTTAAACTAATTTAAGTCTGCTATTTTGCTTCATTAATTGTTTCGCCTTGTTGGCAATTTCAAACTAATATTTGTTTGAAATCGTAAACTAAAATAAACTGAATGACTTGTCTTAAATCAGTGTTTGATTTTAATGTTAAAATTTAAATATTTTATTTTTTGAACTATCATAAGACATAATTTATAACAGCGAATTTAAGAAAAATGACGCCAATTTTTTTTTATTAAAAATAATTTTATTTCTTTTTATAAACGAAAATTTAAGTTCTTTCTTTATTAATAACTTTGATGTTTAATTTACTATTTTAGTATGTTATTGTCCTTAAAATATAGCTTGATTAGAATGACAGTTGTCAGCTAAAGTGACGACATAACTTTGTAGTAACGTCTAAAAAAGAGTGATTTATATTGACACACTAAAAATCATTCGTATCTGGCATGTTAATTTATTTTACAATACAATGCTTGACATATAAATCAACATAATGATATAAAATCAGCTTTAAAACTAAAATAAACCTAATTATTAACGACATTCTTACAAGGTTACGTCATTTTGAAAAAATGTTAGAGATGGGACCAATTGATCAATGTAAATCGAAATATATATATAATAATTCTTTTTTTTTTAAAGAAATAACCCGCTAAGTAATACCCGATTTGGAAAGTAAAATTTGTATAACTATGCTAAATGTTAAAACAAAAAATATTTATCCTTGCTACGCGAAGAATGAATGTCCGCTAATTCAGCAACACATCTATACAGATACCTTATACAAGAGAGAGAACGAAGATAGAAGTGATAACAAGGAAGATAGAGACGCTGTTCTGCGGCGGGTGTTGTCTAAAACGTATTCAGTCGGTTGATGAAAGTGATGAGGGACACGCGCGTAACATGAGCGGCGTATTTGTGATTTTTAATTTATGTTGCTATTACATGGCTAAATTATACGTTTATTTGCATATATTACGGAAAAGGAATTATTTAACAAAATGTCAGCATGTTCTTTTTTTCTTTATTTGAACTTTAGAATATTCCGTCTTTTACTAGTGGTAACACGATGTTACATCACCGCGCGTAAAGGGATTATTTACCACAGTTTTTTAAGAGTTAATAGTGATTTTTAGCACTTAAACCAGCCAACGACGGGCCACATTCCCTGTAAGTGCCTAGATTTCCATATTTCCTTATTATTATGTTTTTTTACCCTTTTTGTTGCGATAAAAAAAAATACAAAATGAGTCTTAAATACGCAATCTTCCATAAATCATTAAACATATTAAAACATTTAAATCAAAATTAAAAATAACACACGAGACCAACCCTATCCCGAAGTCCATACAACAGTGGAAAATTGTGTATCTTTTAAAATGAAATATCTTATTTTAATAGATCTGTTTTAAATAATAAAAATGTAATGTAAATAAAATATAATACATATGTATATACCATATAAATTAGGATGGGCTGATATTTTTTTTTCCGAATTGTGAAATGAAAGGAGTCTAAAAAGTTGCCTTTTGGATTACTGGGATTGCAAAAAATATTCGACACTATTTTGCCCTCAACTAGAGCTTGAAGTTTTTGAAAAAGTCGATTTTTTGCGCTAAACCGGCTGTCATTTCGTATTTAAGTAAGAAAATTAGTCTAATTAAATTTTATAACGTGCATTAAACCTTATTTAATAAGCATCTAAGGGCGTGAGTTGCACATTGTTTTGGAATAAATGGGTAGCATTGTTTTCGTCAATATTAGCCAAGCGCTCAACGGAATCAGTCACGCGGAGTGTAAACTTTTTGCATTTTGGTAGTTTTAAAACGTGTTCGAATTTTTAATGTGATTAAGTTATATATTTACTAACAAAAAATAATTTTATCAATACAGACAATTAACAAAATGTTCAGACAGTGATAAACTTCAAACCACGGTTGAGGGCCAAAAATAGTATGGGATATTTTTTAAATAATTTTTACCTTCAATGTGATCCAAAATGCAACTTTTAAGACCCCTTTCACTTTGATGTCTAAAAAAATTAAAAAAACTTCATATGTCATCCCACTCTAATACACATGTATATGTCAAAATGAAAATAATTGTAAAACAAACTCCATCCTAAACACGAGCTTTCACTCCATTAGAGAGGTAGAAATGTTATTATTGATTATGTATTTACAAACCGTTTGTAATTCTATGCTTATTTTGTCAATAATTTTTTTCTACAAATATATATATTTTTTTTTTAATCTTGTTCATTTTTATATTTTCCCCGTACATTTGTTTTTTAAAAATTATTTAATTGAAATATAAAATGCTTAATTCAAGTTTTACTGTCCCCACAGCATAGAATGTCAAAATTCTTCCTTATCGTCAGATTATCAGCTCAACCCCAAGCTAAATTTGTATAAAAAGGCGTTGATTTCGTTTGTTGTGATTTCTCACAGGCACAATGGTGAGCGGTTGCATTTGCCGCACGCATTACCCGTAACAGCAGAGGTCAGCATGGAAATATACCAGTCCCGGCCGGCTAATCGCCACGGGTTGTCACGCTTGTGTTCGTCACGCAAGTTTGTACCACAGACTAGGGAGACAGGGAGAAAGAACGCTTGTGAACAAATGGCGCCCAACGTGGGGCGAAAAATACAATAAAATTTAAACAGTAAAAAAACATACAAAAAGAAATGTTAACAAATTACAGCAGAGATAAAGAACATTTTAGAGATGAGAACATGAAAGTCCAGGCATTTATAGGGCTTATGACCTGTCGTTGGCTGATTTCAGTGGCCACTTTACACGATGCCGTTTTGCCCATGTTTGAATGTAGCTGCCTTGTCATTTCTTCCATCTGTTGATTTTAGTGAAGTAAAGCGCTGAAACCTTTATTGTTGTGAAGAAATTCATTTAATCAAATTATTTCACAAACTAGGCAAGGCCAGAAAACTTTATCAACAAGCCACAAAAGTGGCTTGGTGAGGTTCTGTATTTATAAGGTGTATTTCTTTTTCAACAATGTTTTGAGTTTGTCCAAATTTTTGTAGACAAGGACTGGATTCGACTCACTGGGGAGCTGTTTATATTAACATATTACAATAGAGATGAAGAACCTTTAAGAGAAGGCAATATAGAAGTCTAGGCATCTACAGGGCTTCTACAGGGCATCAACAAATGAAATAATTGAAGGAATATAGATGTTCAAATATAGGTAGAAAGGTGAATGTTACACTAGTCTAGTCTAGTCATTTTATGTCTCGTCTAGTCTAGTTAGTTCAGTCATCATGTGCTTTTTCAGATTGGTTTTAAATTTGTCTCCATTAAAAGTTTTCAAGTAGTAAGGTAGGTCGTTGTAGTGTTTAAGTCCATTATGTAGTATTTTTGACTGTCCTGTGTTTGTCTTTGCTTTTCCAATATGATAGTGTTTTTGTTGTCTGGTGTTATATTTATGTATGTCAGCATTTTTGACTAATATTATGTCGTCGTCTTGTATGTTTCCCAGTGTTATTTTGTGCACAATTTTTAAGGTCTCAATTTTAGTCAAGTAGTTTATATCAAACTCGTGTGTTTTTTTGTACAGTTCAGTCGTAGAGGTCAGGTAGGGTAGGTTGTATGTTAGTTTAAGAATTTTATTTTGTTGTCTTTGTATTCTTGTTATGTCTGTCTTGTTACCAGTTCCCCAGAAGGCGATCATGTAACTCAATTTACTTTTGACATAGGCTTCGTACATAAACCAGTACTTAAACCAGTCATTGGCAAGTCATAAGCCCTGTAGATGCCTAGACTTCTATATTGCCTTCTCTTAAATGTTTTTCATCTCTGTTGTAATATGTTAGTATTTTTTTTTAAATGTATCTTAATTTATATTAATGTGTACTTTTACAATTAAATAAATAACATTATCGACAAAAACAAGAAAGGAGTACTGATAAAAGAATCTGCGATACAAATGTTGATGGATGCAGAAAACGAAGAAGACCAAGAAAGACGTGGTGCGACCAAATCCAACAAATATTTAAAGATGGACATGTCAAAAGAATAATCGGCGTGCGTGCATCAGAATATGTATAAGTGTAGAGAACGCGAAGTCTGTATGCAAAGACAGAGTTATATAGCGTTCTATCTTCTCTGCCTACCCCTACGAGGAAACGGCGTAATGGTTTGTTTGTAAAACAAACATCTTTTTATTTTAGTCATTATTTCGTATCGACCCTCGAATCAATCCAGAGACCTCTTGCATGGTAGGCGCTGACCATTTGATCAGGAGGCCACCTTAACTAGCCGATGACAACTCATGAGTCTACGATACTACGTAAGACGACTCATAAGCCTACCGGTAAAATCACTAAAACTTTTTTCCTAACGCTGGCTGATGCGGCAAACTTCCGTCGTCATTTTCGAAACGACCCAAATTTTTACCGGACTCGGAGCTATGAGAAGTTACCCATATAGGTTTAAATGAAGGAATGATGACTATTGTCCATGCGATGATATTTCTTCACATAGTATCGAGCATCTGTTATTTCAGTGCCCATTTTTCAGTTTGCAACGCCATAATCTTAAATCAGAATGCAGGAAAGATGAGATATCCTTAACAGATATCCACACTGTCGTTAAAAGTAGTAATCACGCGCCATTGTTCTTGGACTTTGCAACAATGGTGATTGGACTCATAAGGGTGGTTAACCAAAATCAGTGATCGAATCATTAATCATTAATCGAATCATTAATACTACTCTCGACTCAATGCACAGTAACATAAAGCCAGCTTTCATTAGAGACATCCATCGGTACAGTACTCGATCAAAAAACAATATTTATATTGGATCTGTGAAGTCTACGAAGATTGGTACTAGATTTTTACAATACATAGGTTTCAAGGAATGTAATAAATTGCCACAAAAATTTAGAGTACCTATTTCAAAATATAGAAACAGGACGTGCGAATTGAAGAATTATTTTTTCCAGAAGTACTTTGAATAAATAATGTTAGTTTATCCAGAGAATGCGCATCTTGAACATATATCTTTTAATATTTTACCGTTTTTGCTTGTATATGTAATTTTTAATACTATTTAAATGTTATTTGTGTCTTTTTTTATACATTTTTTGGCTTGTATACATAATTTCAATACGTTTTTGATAAAAAAAAATAACCTGTATTGGGTGTGCGCATACTTTGTTAATTAAAAAAAATGATTTTATTTTGTACTAGTTCAGTATGTATATATACATACATGTAATTTTCAAACTTTTTCAATTTTCTTTCCCAGATTGCATAATGTAAACATTATTTTGAATTTATTTCCATGCCTAGTATTCTGTTTATTTTGTTATTTTCAAGTATTTTTCATACCCTTTTTAATTTGTAGTATATCATAATTTTAATTTTTCTGCTTTTGTAAATAATATTATAGTTTAAAATATAAAAACGTCTTTAAATAAATTTGCTATCTGTATGTCCCTAAATGAGTTTTTTTTTTTAAAAAACTCCTTGGGAATATTGTATATAATTATGTATAATATGTTTTCAATTTAATAAAAAAAAAATTAAAAAAACATCCCATTTCCAAGACAAACAAAAACGTTTTTTCCCGAGTACCTTAGCCTTGTCTATGACACGTAAGGCTAATAAATACAGGGGTCCAAAAATATATTTTAAAAAATTAAAAAAGACTCATAAACCTAGACCTCCATATTTTCCTCTATAAAATGACCTTCATTTCTAAAGAAATATAACTTTAATTCCGCTTTTAAATACATCATTATTGATATAAAAATAAACATTGAAAATTCTGTGATAGTAGTGCTAAAATTTTTTAAGCAAAATTGAGGCACTTTGACGTCAGGGAGCTTCTATTTTTAAAGCAAGCACAGACTCAATGTCAAGAGCCTCGAAATATCCCAAGTGTATAAAAATATGCTGGAAATTCCCCACGTAAATTAACTTACATACTGTTTTGTTGTGAATTTTGAAGTGCCTAAATAATGAGAATGCCGAAGAAATATAATTAAAATCTTTTCCTATTTTCTCCTTGTACACGTACATAGATTGTAGATGTGCTGGTTCGAGCGCGATGTTGGATCTATTGTTCGAGAGCATCTTGAGCGAAACCTTGGAAAAAAAATCTCCAAGCAATACCCACTTGGCGAAGATTCATCTTTCGGAAAATATCTGTTTTTCGGTAGAAAAATGGAAAATATACTGCACAGCATTCTGTACAAATCAAAGGAACTTTTCTGAGTCAATGTTAGAGCGAAATTTAATGATATTCTCAAGAAAAATTATATAGTATCCATTTTAATCACCATACATTTTATTGCATGGCTTTTTGCTGAAGACAACAAAATACTTATTGAATCTCCCAATGATTGTCTTCGTTTTCACCACATTATTCATTGTTTTAATAAATGGTGCGACATTAATTGTCTTCAACTTAACATTGAAAAATGTAAAATAATATCTTTCTCGCGACGAAAAAAACCTATACAATTCAACTATAAACTAAAAAATATTTCCCTTTCAATGCTTTCGTCAATAAAGGATCTTGGCATTACGTTAGATAGTAAACTCTCCTATCGTGAACACATTGATAATATTGTAAACAAATCTCTCAAACTTCTCGATTTTATCAATAGAATAACGACGGGCTCTAAAAATATTAATACCATCAAAACTCTTTATTGCTCACTAGTTCGACCCCATCTAGAATACGCTTCTCCTATTTGGTCTCCATTCTACAGGACTCATATTCACCATATCGAGTCTGTCCAACACCGTTTTCTAAGAAAAGTGGCATGGTTACTCGGATTGCAAAGGGGTAACTTTTCCTATTTTGAAATAGAGCAATCTCTTAATCTGTCTTCATTGGAGAAACGTAGAACCAAGATATTTGCATTTTCAAAATACTTGATGCCACAAGTGATGTCCGATCTCTTCCGTTGCAATCAATTTCTTTTCATGTTTCCAACCATGCCACCAGAAGTTAAAATCTGCTATTGATTAAATCTTCTAAGAGCAACTTTGTTTTTATGCCCCAATGTCCAGAATGTGTAGATTAGCCAATTCGTCACATGACTTGGAATCCTTTGGGATAGATCTTCCGGCTTTTCGTAGATCTCTTCGCGACTAAAACAGTGTGGGATGAAAGTGGATTGGCATGGTTTAGCTCGAAGTCTTATGTCTTTTGTTTTTATGAATTTATTGTATACCATTATTGTATTGCCCTTGTTTGTATTTGCTACATAGTTTTATGTTCTTTTGTTCAGTTTCGTGTATTTATGTTTCTTGGCTTTGGCTTAGGCCAATTACAACAGTTCGAGCTGTTAACATTAACATCTTACAGCAGAGTGGTCAAGACGCTTGACTCACGCACGGAAGGTTCCGGCTTCGATTCCCGGTGAGAACACAAAAATTAAAAAATGTGATTTTTCTCAAGCTTGGTTGTTCTGTAATGTAATTCACCACTGTAATTGGGCCTCCTGGCCTGTTGTGGTGCAAAAAGAATGAAATGAAATGAAACATTTTAGAGAAGGTAATATAGAAGTCTAGGCATCTACAGGGCCTATGACCTGTCATTGTCTGGTTTAAGTGGCCACTTTACACACTGTGTAACATTCACTATTCTGCCCATGTTTGAACATCCATATTTCCTCAACTCTTCCATCTGTTGACTTTTGTGAAGTAAAAGAGCTGACACCTTTATTACGTGGGTGAGATTCATCCGGCTGAACAAAATCACCTTCCTATTCCCTTCTCAAAAACGTTTTT
Organism: Micrasema longulum; assembly: GCF_059751315.1. Lineage (NCBI taxonomy): Eukaryota > Metazoa > Arthropoda > Insecta > Trichoptera > Brachycentridae > Micrasema > Micrasema longulum. The sequence continues at coordinate 12,763 of NW_028277604.1, forward strand.
CCTCTCTGTTGAAATAAATTTAAAAATGAACAACTCCCTAGGGAGGAAATCCAGCCAGTCTGCAAGCATTTGGACATAATCAAACATTGTTGAATTACTACCTGGTAAAAGAAGAAGTATAAAAATTGGAAAATTGTTTTCAGGCGTTGCCTAGTATGCGATTTACTTCCATATTCCCTTCTCAAAAATGTTTTCCCTCTCTGTTGAAATAAATTTAAATATGAATAACTCCCTAGGGAGGAAATCCAGTCAGTCTGCAAGCATTTAGACATACTTAAACATTGTTGAAGTAATGTTATTGTTTATTTTGCATAAAAATGTCTGCCTTAAAATAGGTTGTACCTAGTTAGGTAGACTAGACATGATCCAGATAAATCTATTACCTAAGTGTTTGTGTAGTAGATAAAGTAATTGTTATTTTTATTAATAAACCATGATTATTATTATAATTGATGTGATGAGTCTTTCGCTTCAGATTCCTGTCCAGGAAAAAATAAATATTGCTAAGACTTTTTTACCCTCATGTATTTATGATTGTCGGCCTCGTGGTGTAATGGTCAGAGCGTTCGCCTGCCGTGCGTTCGTCATGGAAGAGTTGAGGGAATATGGATGTTCAAACATGGACAGAATGGTGAATGTTACACAGTGTGTAAAGTGGCCACTTAAATCCGCCAATGACTGGTAGTAAGCCCTATAAATTCCTAGACTTCCATATTCCATTCTTAAAAATGTTTTCCCTCTATTGCAATAAGTTTAAATATGGAAACCTCCCTAGGAAGGAAATCAAGCCAGTCTGCAAGCATTTGGACATACTCAAACATTGTTGAATTAACTATCTGGTAAAAGAAGAAGTATAAAAATTGGAAAATTGTTTTCAGGCGTTGCCTAGTAGGTGATTCGGTTCAGCCGGATGAATCTCACCCGCATAATAAAGGTTTCAGCTCCTTTACTTTACAAAGGTCAACAGATGGAAGAGTTGAGGAAATGTGGATGTTTAAACATGGGAAGAATGGTGAATGTTACACAGTGTGTAAAGTTACAAAAATGTTTTCCCTCTCTGTTGCTATAAATTAAAAAATGAATAACATTTTTACCAACTATCTAATTTACTAGACAGTTACACAATATTAATTTATACCATTTATTATTTAAGAATGTTTATGAGTACATTTTCCGATTTTTCATTACATTCATGTTACAGATTTATGATAGGATTACGCTGTGTTTGGTTAGCAATGCAGTGGCCTATGCACCATTGCGTGCGGAAAAGTAAATGATGATAAAATAATTTTTTTACAGCAGAAACTACCTAAAAAATCATAGAAATATTAATATCTATATAATAAACAATGGTAACAAAAACAAAAGTAATGGCTAAGACGCTTGACTGAACTTGGAAGTTCCGGGTTCAATTCCCAGTGAAAACACATTTTTTTAAATTTCATTTTTCTTAAGCCCGGATGCTCTGTGCTATAAATCACCACGGTAATCGAGACTCGTGACCTGTTGTGGTGCAAATAAAAAATAACTAAAATAATTTCAAAAAGTAAAACGACAAAGTGCAAATTAATAAATAGAACTACAAAAAACAAGAGTATTTGTTCAACGAACCTGTGACAAAATTTCAATCCAATGAACGAACGCATTTTTTCATGTTCACTCTGAATGAATTTGTAACAATTTCTCAATAAAAACTTCCATATTTTGAGTCACACGGAATGTCATTATGAGTTTAGAATAAAAACACTGTAACATAGTTAAGAAAACGACTAAATTGTGCCATAAAAGCGTTAATTCAACGCAAATCAATTTATTTTCGTCGTTGTGAAGGCGTATTAATGAAAAACTCGAGATTTGTCATTGTTTTTGGGCCTATTTTTAGACGCTTGTGCGACATTGTCAAAATTACAACATGGCAGGATTATAATAAAGAAAACAAACTGATTTGTGGTATTTCACAACGTCGCACATAAGTTGAATCACCATACAAAAAGGTTTCAATTTCTTGTCCAACAAATAATAAATTGAAACGTCATTCACACGAAAAAACTAACTTCAGCTACTTGTTCGTCGTAAAATATTAAGCGCGCAATTGTTTTTAAACATGTTTTACTCCAAAATATAAAAAAACGTGAATTAATAAATAATTTTGTTGGATTTTCGTTATGAGCAGTCCATGACCGCCGAAGAAGCGTAGCTCACTGGACTAAAAGTACACTTCTCGGGATGCAGACGCGCGTTGTCCAGGAAAAACATCTCGTAAATTCCAACGCCCGGGTAAACAATTTCCCAGGTGATAACAACGCGATTTCCGCGCTTTGTTCTGTTCCCGTGCCTTTTTGCGGGGTGGCGCTTCGGTGGGTTTTGGATATTAGTTCGTATTTCCGAATGGATCAAACCGTCCACCAATCAGGGGAAGGGAAAGGGTGGAAGTCTATGACGTCACTGGACCGTGATTTGCGGATTCGCGACGGCGCGTCAGCCATTATTAAAAAATAACTTCTTTATTGAAGCGACTTTGTAAATCTGCAAAAATGGTCCCACGACGCAGGGTTAATAATGAATTCTAAGAAAACCAAACTTATGCACATAAAATCACCGAGCTATAAAATTCAAACAACACCGTCAATTTAATCACTTTTCATTCCACTTTTTTTTTTTGCACCACAACAGGCCAGGAGGCCCAATTACAGTGGTGAATTACATTACAGAACAACCAGGCTTGAGAAAAATCACATTTTTTAATTTTTGTGTTCTCACCGGGAATCGAACCCGGAACTTTCCGTGCGTGATTCAAGCGTCTTGACAACTACACCACGGAGGCCGCCGTATCACATAACTATGCATGTATCCACAGCGATATTGTGCAACCGCGCATGTGTGAAAATATTGAGCAGTATGTTTATTTAGGTTTAACAATATATTGTAATTTTAAATGGGATGTACATATCGTGGGCATGCAAGAGAAATTGACTAAGTGAAAAAATCAATAATGTTAAGGGGAGCCATTTTAGTGTTTTTCTAGAGTTCAATTGCTTCTCAAAGATCAGATTTTTCAAGTAGGTGGTTGGTAATTATACATTATATTTACAGTATTTTTAGCTTTGTTGTAAAGTAAAAACGTATTTTTTTTAAATTATCACTTTTATAAAATAAAAAACTTCGTCAATTTTACCTGTAAAATTTGTAATGAAATTTTGCAAATAATCTACTTGTTTCGTTTCGTTCATTGAGAGAGGTGGTATTTTTTTTTTCTTAAACTATAAATTATGTTTTTGGAATTTTTTGTTTCAATAATCCATTTTTTAATATATATATATAAAGGTTAAATAAACACAGAAATACAAAAAAAATAAAGAGAACAAATAATTAAGAAGTGATTCATAATAATCTAAAGAATAAATTTTATTAATTTACTTTTTATTTTTAAAAAACGTATCTATCAAATACAAAACGTACACTAACTTACTTACTACTAACGCTAACTTACTCTTCACTGGTGATATTTACCTACAAATAAAATTGACTAACTGTTACTTCGTCAATTCTTTGGATCTTAAATTTACTAATAAAAGTGACTATGTGTGTTGGTCAGTTTTACTTGTAAAAAATCTGTGAGCTTCTATCAAATGGTCACATATTTTGAAAACTAAATTTTTTTTGGGTCGGATCGACTTGTCATTTTTACCAGTCAAGCATTATGCTAATACGAAGTCAAAAAGTCAATTATCTCAATTTCGTCATTTTTGCAAATGGTTACTTTTACTTGTATAACCACGATATAAGAAAATTGTGTAAGCGATTAAGAGAAATAAGTAATAGAATCTATATATCAAAATATGATGTCCCAGTTGTATGTATACAACTCAGCAGGAATTTAATTTAAGACTATTATGAAAATATTTTTGAAAAAAACATTTAAAAAATTAATTAAAAAGGGGTATATACGTCTAGGCATTTACCGGGATTAGGACAGAACGTCGACTAGTTGAAATGATCACAGTAAAGTTTTTCATCTCCGTGGAAAATATTGATCATCATCATAATCGTCATTCCCCTTCCACACCAAATGATGCATAGGGCACTGCATTGGTACAACAATCGCAGCGTTTCTTGAATCTTGATCATTTTTGTCACATGAAGGTAATACGATCAGTCTTACGCTGCCGGTACCAGTCGAGGGACTATGAAATATTCAAGTGTAAAAAACACCTTTTCAAAAAAATATATCATAGCAATCATGTCGGGAATCAAACCCGAGACCTCTTGCATGGTAGGCAACCGATATTAAACATAATATGACCAATGTTGATCAGTATTGATAAAATATCTAGCGGATGAAATTTAGCCGAAATCTTAATATTTAGTTTTGTACGTGATTTTTTTATTTTATTTATGTTGTTTTATTTATCATCGTCATCATTTCCCAACTCACACTCAGTGGTGCATAGAGCACTGCAATGTCATTTTAATTTGAGTTTAACTCATCAGCTTTACATGAATTTTTCAACACAGTATTCATGGAATCTCCTAGAAAAGTCTATCAATTGAACGTTGTTATGCAGAAAACAACCAGCCATAGAAAAGTAAAACTGAGATAATAGCATTTTTTTACTATTTTCAGTGAATAATCCAATCTACACAGTAGTTACGAATGATTTTCACTTTGTCAAATGATAAATAATGCAAATATTCGATTTGACCAGTTTTAATCATTTTTAAAGTCTGGCTGACCACACAACCTAAGATGCGCATTTTGCAGAAAATACCCAGCCCTTTTAAAACTCTGATGTGTGTTGTGTCATTATATATTGAGCATGTTTTTTTGTATTTATGATAGGGTACTTAATTATATAAAAAAACAGTGAATTAGTTTTTAATAATAACTTTGAAAATATTTTGATTTAGTGTTAAAGGAATTTATGTATTTTTTTAAGTCTGGCTGACCACAGAACCTAAAATATGCATTTTGCAGAAAAACAGCCATATCCAATATTTACTTATACCTTATTCAAACTTAGAATGTGTGAGGTGACATTCTGTATTAAAACATTTTTTTATTACAGATATTTTTAAATGAATGAATTTATAAAATTGAAATGCTTGCGTATTTATCCACTTAATTTATTTAAGAGAACTAGATTTATAAGGCATTATCTTCCCATCAGAGCACATCTATAACATAAGATTTTTCTAGTGCTGTTGATGTTTTCTGCAAATTGAGAAATGCCGTTTTTGTGTTAAACACTATTTTCAAAATGTGATTACAATTACAATTTTTTGTATTAAAGTGGTCTGGTAATTTAGCAGAACATAAACATTGACATAACTGTACCCGATAACACCTTATCCAAAATCAGGAATTCCAAAAAAGGTTATAACTATATATTTCTCAAACTTCAGATTCTTGGGAGTCGAGATCGACAGAAAATTGTCCTGGGATGAACATATTAAATACCTTATATACAAATTTACTAATTTATTTTAGCGCTTGACAAGAGCAACTTGAGGATTGAATCCGAATATTATAAGGTGTATGTATAATATGATAATAGTTCCTGTAACAACATACGCAGCTGCCGTATGGGGCTCTGCGATAAAACGTTAAAAAAAACATTACAAAACCTTTAATCATGACGTCCATCAGTATAATACGCGACAGCGTCAAAATATTCACGTACCTGGATCACGCACGACAAGGTATGGTCTAAGGTCTCTGCTATACCTTGCTTGTAGCGAGTACAGCAGGCTACCGGAGTCCTATAGAACGTCAATAAATAACTGTATTCATTTAAAAAATTACTACTTGAGGAGGTACGTGGAGGGTGGAATTTAGTTTTTAAGTTATTTTTTCCCTTAAATATTTCTTTCTTGCAATATGTAAATATAACAATTTTATTTTTAATTTTTATTATAAATTGTTTAAAGGATGGCAAGCGGATGTATGATTTGTATCATATATTTGCTTGTTATCTTATTTCAGTTTTTATGTACATATTATTACTTGTTACTTTATTACTATTTGTTGCTATATTATTGTTGTTAACATACCTATGTGTAAATATTTTTCTGTCCCAAAATGAGTTTGTTGTAACTCCTGGGAGTACAAAAAAAAATTTGTATTATTTAATAAATAAATAAATAAAAACATAGATCCTTACAAAGACTATTTGCCATACAAATATGCAATGATTATAGAAATATTTCATCGTATGCAAAATTGATAATTGATAATTGATAATTCTGATAATTGCAGATCTTGAGCCCTTAGATCTCGAAATTGCTGAAATCGTGTCTTTGAATAAAACAAAACGTAGTGGAGAAAGCGAAATACTTCCAAATGACCGCCTATGTTTGCGCCAAACCCTGATATACAAGTGAATTTAGATGAAAATACAAATACGCTATCACCAACTCAAACTGGCCTTATCCACGTCTACACTGATGGCAGCAAACTGAATGGACGCGTTGGAATGGTCTTCGTTATATAAATAACACGAAAAGATAGACCAATGAAAACTTAAGCTTAGAAATGAGTGCTCAATCTTCCAGGCAGAGCTTGTTGGTATTAAAGAGGCATTTTTATAGATTCAAAGAAAAATGACTAGCTCCAAAACTGTCACAATTCACAGCGATAGCATGTCTAGACTGCTCGCGCTCAAATCTGTTTACTCCACAAATGCCATTATTAGCAACATTCAATGTTTTCGGTACACGAGGCATATATGTTTAATTCTGACGGGTAAGATCTGATGTTGGGAAAATCAGAAATGAGAGAGCAGATGAGCTAGCCAAGGCTGATACAATAAAAAAAGTGGGGCTGAACATTGACGAAGTTAGGTGGTTTCTTTCAAATGACAAATCCAACGAGTGGAGGAAAACATATGGAGAAGAAACTGCCAATAAGTGGATCGAGATACTTTTGAGAAGCACAGACGAGGACAAAATATTTTGGAAGCATGCAACGCCTACATACGAACTTACTCAGGCTCTTTCTTCTCGGGGCATGGATGTATGAGGGAATATCTGCATCGCTTTGGGCTGCAAGATGACAGTTGCTGCCCATGTGATGGTATCATTGCGCAGACTGCAGAATATTTAATATACTGCCCAATGTTCGATAGGCCAAGATGGGAGCTTGAATGCAAACTAAACACTCGGATAGCTGCGACAAATAACCTAACAGAGCTTCTGAACTGTAATGATTCACAAAGAGAGACTGTTCGATTTATTACAGGGACAATCGAGCAGACTAAAGTTATTGATTGATTCGGTGTTTATTTTGAAGAACTTCATATTTAAACTTATAATATTAGAAATCAGACACTGATTTGAGTCTACTGAACACTTTATTTTATTTGTACAAATATAAAAAATATAAAAACAAAAATTTCTTGACAATTGTTTCGCCTTGTTAGGGCATTTTCACTTGGACATTCGTTTGAAAATACCCTAACAAGGCGAAACAATTGTCACAAAGTTTTTAATTTTATATTTGTAAAAATAAAATAAAGTGTTCAGTAGACTCAAATCAGTGTTTGATTTCTAATATTATAAGTTCATACTAAAGTTATTTAATTGTGGTATTAAACTCTTTTTGATTTTTGTGCCAAACATTTACAACTATTTTTATTTAATTTTTCGTCCATTAATATTTAAAACTGTTTTTTTTTTATTCTGATTTTGCTTTTATTTTTATAATTGTTCGGGGTTCTTCGGGGTATTAATATATTTTATTGAATATTTCTGACGTTTAATTTACATAGTTATGAAATCTAATCTCGATATATTTTGTTTTTTTTCAAATCATTATTACAAAAATGGCGTGTAACCTTCTCAAGTTTTCCCAGTTACAGCGGATAGTAGGTACCTTTCACCTCTGCGCGGTTACAGCCTCGGGTGGAGGGGGTAGCGGAGGGGTACGGCGTGGGAGGAGGGAGTGAGGGGCGGAGGGGGGCAGTGACGTACGTCACTCGGCCAACACACTAATATTATATGCCTACAGCGCCGCCTGGCGGAAAACTGCAGAATCAACACAACCAAATGAAGAAATTTACTACTGCCTACCCAAAACTCCACTTTAAATATGTTTCCTTTGGCACAGTAATGCGAACATTAAGCGGATATACCTACGTGGCTTAGAGTTTTGATGAACAGATAATTGAACATTGTTTTTCTGTCATTTCCTTGCAAATTCGCTTCCGATACTGTGCGAACAAGACAACTGCACGTCGGACTGAATATTCCTAACTATAATCGACAAAATCGATGTTTCGTTGTCCCGTTTTCAGCACCCCAAAACTGAACCGATTTTTTAAAAAACGGTAAGCAAACCGGATATCTTTCACAATTCCATATCATTGGCTGGTTCATATGAACCAGTGACGTCGTTCAAAGTATTTAAAAAAATCAAAATATTTTTATTTTTTTATACATTTTCAAGAAACTTTGCAGTACAATTTAATGCTTTATTTTTTACCGCGCGCAAAAAAACATTTTTCGTATTCAATTTCCCGTAGGGCTGAAGTTCCTCACGCAATCAATCTTTGGGAATATTTCAAAACTAGAGTAGCCTGTCTCCATAAAAAAATGTATTGACACTAGTGATGAAACGGATAGTTGTTTTTTTTCAGATACCGGATATTCGGCAAGCTACTAAGCCGGATATTCGGCCGCCGGATATCCAGCCTATTGTCTAAAAAAGCAATAAAAACACCCCACCCCGGTGTGCAAAAAACAATGTCCGTAAAGTAAAAAGGATTTTAAATATTTTAATTATAACGATTACTTATCGATCAATGCGTATATTTATTTATTATGGATAACTTATATAGCGCCATTTTCGTAATAAAATACCTCAAGGGCGCTTTACACGGTGATTCTATTGTTAAGTTAATTTAATTGAAGCTTTTAAATTTGTAATTTAATTAAAATAATTTATTTTGTTGTCACGTGCTACGGATTTATTCAAATGATTTAGAGAACAAGTGGGTTTTAAGTTTTTTCCGAAACATCACTTCACTTTCACAGCCTCGCACTTCTGCTGGGAGAGCATTCCATGCCATAGGGCCTGCGACCGCAAATGCGCGTTCACTAAATTAGTATAATATCAATATGATTTATAAGTTTATTAATGAAATAATAATAATGGTTTTCTGTATTTTCATCCCTTGCGTTTTGTTTTTTCACGCAATATACCTTAACGTATAATATTGTTTTTTTGTACTTAGCATTTTTTTAATTTGTGGGATAAATGTTTTTCTAGGGTGTGTATTGAACACTGACGAACGTTTTTATGAAAATATTTTTTTTTTAATATTTGAAATATAATGAAACACGTTGAGCTGGACGCACGTCAGTTTTTATCGTATTTTTAAAATTTATATTAATAAATAAATTTTGCCTTATGGCGGAACGTGGAACCGTGCAAGTACATACAATGCTTAGCGTCAGCGGCCCAATGTTTTGAGTCTTGAGTATTTTTTTATTTCAAATGCATTTTAATGTCGGTCAGATAAAAGCAAATAATCCTGGCGTTTGATATGACGATTTAATGACTAATGTTGCAACAATCGAGATGTCTGTCAGACTATCATATTGTTTGATTTAAATGATACGTGTCTTGAAGAAAACATCTAAAAATAATGTCAAAACGAAGGTAGTCAGTCGAAGAATTATTTGTAACAAAATAACGTACTGTATTGCTGAAATCGACATTTTACATCCGAATATCACTGTAGAATATTTGTTTTAAATCGATTCAAATTTGTTGTTCAATTCAATGTTTATAAGCTGAGAAGATGAGTTTAAATTGATTTATTAACAATATTTCATACGGAATTGAAAAACAAAGTTTGATCCAAGAATACCAGAATTTTCGAAGCCAAAGCTGCATTACTTAAAGATGTCAATTGTCAAAAATAATGGGCAGATTAAGAAGTTAATTTGATCCTAAGTACAGATTTTTAATTTCTGAACCAGCCTTTGCTTCGAATAATCCGGGTTGAAAATCATGACTGAGACTTGTAGCATCAAGCTTTGGGATTAACGATACAACATATCAAGCTTAGCAAAAACATAGCGACTGACCTTTGTCATTTTCATCGCTGGGGCAGTCGGGAGTGCTCCGCAGCTCATCGTCGGAACTGGACGGGGAATTGGGGGCTCTTCGTCTGGTCACTCTCGTGGTGGTTATGTGCTGAATGTGCTGCTGCTGCCGCGGGTGCAAGAGATGGGGATGCTTCCTCATGAGGGAGTCCAGCTCGCCGGGGTCGTGGCGAGGGTCTTGTTCGGAGAACTGTCTTCTCAGTGCGCTGCCGGACCTCTGGAGAAGCGGCTGGTTTTCTTTCTCCGCTGCGGAGTGCGCCCGCTCTAGTTTGGGTCTCTTGTCCGCTCCGGCTATGGTGACGGTTTGCGCCATGCCTTGCCCGGGTAGGCCCAGCGTGCCGACCACCTCGCCGCCTCTCATGTCCGCCTCTATCCTGCGCATGATGGCATCTTGGCCAGCCCCCTTATGCATCCACTGGCCGGTCTTTGACAGCAGTTCTTGCTTCTTGCGACAGAGTATGCAAACCCAGATGACCTGAAACAATCAATTTTTATTTCTTAAAAAAATATTATAATATTTAAACAATACTTTTTTTCATTATTTTGTTTTATTGAAATAAACGGAACTTATTGCCTTTTACATATTAGTTGCTGATACAGCCATATACATACATGTAATTAGAATTATTAGTAATATTATAGAATAATATAATACAATTGGATTAATTACGTTTTTTTAATTGTTATTATTATGTTAACTTTGTTAATTAGCTAATCTTAGGCATGTTTCACATTTTGTAAAATGTTCCCTCGGTACGGAATACCACCGTGAGGGAACATTATTCTGTATAAAAAAATAATACAAACAATGTAACAGTATAAATAAATAAATATATTTTATTTTTATTTTATTTTATTTTATTAGGTAATTCAACAAAGATACATACCAGAAAACATACAATTTAAAGCATTCGTCTAAATAATTTAACATGCATATATATCTTCAATTATAGAATTACACATAATAGATTTATACGTTAAGTTGTAATACATATTTTTTAATATTTTTGTTTATACAGGATACAATGCAATAAAAAATAAGTTGTACGTGTGTACTTATTGAATAAGATTTATTTCTAAGAGATTATTCGCAAAAGCTGAGAGAGTATCATGAAAAATGACAATTTTATTGTTTCGGCAGTATATATTATATTCCCGACACATGCGGGCCATAGGTGTGTGGTATGTAGCATTATTTGAAAACAAAGGCAGTTTATATGGCAATATAGCATTTAAAACAAATTTATTAATTACGCTAGTACTATTGTACGCTCCGTACTCATTTTCTATTCACTAGTTTTTTACAGATTCCATGGTATTAAATATGTATACGTAAATGCAATAAATTTATAAAAGAAAATAAAACAAATTTAAACATTATATTACCAGTTATAAAATATTGAAAAAAAAAATTTTTTTTAATTAATTGAAATACTTTGAGCATGTAAAAAAACTAAGAAAACCATACATATTAATAAAAAAATTCAATCAATTTTCAATAACACTAAACAATAAAAAAAAATACAGATGTTATTATTTGACTACTTCTTAGGTAAAAAGTAAAGAAATTAAAACAATTTTAAACAATACTAAATTTAAAAAATAAATAAATCTAAAACTATTGGGTACTAGCTTCTCCTACCCACGAAATACAGGAAAAAAGCCACCCTGTGCGTACTAAACTTCCCGTGCAATGAGTCACCAACGTCTTGGTACTTATTGTTTATTTATTTTATTAGGTAAACAAACAGTATGTACACATATATTGCCAATTTCTTTGTATATTAGAGTAAGAAACTCATGCACACACCAAAAAAATTGTTTACACTTAATACAATAATTTAAATTATGTTCAATATAATAAATGTAAAAGAAACGAAACGAAAAAATATTTATATAATAATAATGTTAAATGTCTGCTTCTCTCAAAATTTCAATAATTTTTGACCTAAATTTACATACATTGTCACATTATTGTCTAGAGTGTGAAGTCTATTGATGACTGCATTTACCATATGAAGTCGAAGTATTGTTGCCAGAGTATTGGTAGGTTTGCCGTGTTGTCCTTTTCGGTACATTAAAATTAATTAGTGATAAAATTGCAGGGGGATTAAAATCACTCGCAAACGAGTGGAGGCGTAAAAAAATATTAAAAAATGCAGGGGTGTCAAACATGCAATGAATTATTGTATAAAAATTTAGTAAATTTGTTATAACTCTCCTTTCGCTTAGTCATAATTGATTCAAAATAAACAGTAACAAATTACAATCTAAAAAATCGATACCAACGCATGATTCAAATTAATAAATCGCAAAAAGTTATATTGGATATTTTTAATACAATATTTGTGCTTAAAATAATGAGGAGCCCAAATTATAGAGTTTTCCTCTAAATGTACCACTGATATATACCACTGATTTTCTCAAACTCAACAGTTTGAGTAGCTAGGATGAAATTTCCTTTAGGCAATATGCCCGCTCTTATGCATATGTAAACTCTAAACTGTATATGTACATAAACTGTTTATATTACACAAATACAAAAGTTACTAGATAATCCACCCTGATAGCAGGTAGGTAGCAGTGGCGAGCAGTGATTAATTTTATAGGTAATCTACAAAAAATGTTCATTCATTTGTACTTACATATAAATACATAAAATATAAGTAATGTAATACGTATTAGTAATATAATCATATTTAAATATAACTAATATAAACAATCAGAACTAGCTCCCTCGGTGTATTTGAAAATCTTAATGTAAAATCTATAAAGCAACTTTATGTAAAAGCTTTGTTACTATACGCACGTAAACATTATTGTCTACCTTCTGTTACAAATACAAAAGTTATTAGATACTCCACCTTGATGCTGCAAAAACAATTAAAAATTAATACAACTTTCGGTCAAAGACGATTGGCCTACTACTCGGTTCAAGTGTACAATCTACTTCCATTGTCCATAAGGACAATAAGTAAGTACTCACAATATAAAATTGCTATTAAGAAATGGATAGTGGAGGTAGGTTACGCACGGATCGATGAGTGGATCAAGCCAAATTGGTCAAAATTTGCTATGAAATTTTTGTCTACGAGTCTATATGAAATTATTATGTTTTTTAAGATTATTTTAGTTTATTATTCTTCTTATATTTACGATGATAATTAGGTTAATTAGATTAATTACGTTTTGATTTTATTATTATATTAACTATGTTAAATAACTCATTTAAGGCATGTTTCATAATTCTTATAGTAAAATGTTTCCCTCGGCACGGGACCCCAGTGAGGGAACATTATTATGTACAAAAAAATTACAAAAATTTGTAAAAGTACAAATAAATAAAATATGTATGTATTTATTTATTTATTTATTTAATACACGCCCAATGGCCATTTTTTATGGACATATTTATACATAGAAAATTATTATTAAAAAAATAGAAAGACTCAATGGTTTATAGTAGACTTTGTGGGAGTGGAAGCGGAAGAGAGGTATTTATAATTGAATTTGATTCAGTGATCGTTTGAAAGAAGACAACTTGTTATCAAAGAAATCAAGGCTGGTATGTCTGTTGGCAGACCTAAGAGTTATGGGCATAGGGGAATGAAAACCATAGTTAGTTCTATGGTTATCGGTATGAAAGAGTAACTTTTGTCTGAGGTTTCTAGTTGGAATATTTAATTTTATTGAGCTCAGTAGTTCAGGCGCATCAAAAAGTGAGTTGAGAATTGTAAATAGGACTATAAGGTCAGATTTATTTTGACGGTCTGGAAGAGAAGATATATTCAAACTCATTATACGTATATAGATTTCTGGATAAGCCCAACCTCCAGCCCATCTTTCTCAAAGATCGATGTTGAACTGATTCAATATTCTTGATGTGAACATCATAATATGGAGACCAGATAACAGAGGAATACTGTAGGTGCGGGCGAACTAGGGAACAGAAGAGAGTTTTAAGGGTATTGATATTTTTGAAGTCATCTGTGCTTCTGTTAAGAAATCCAAAAAGTTTTAAGGATTTATTGATAACATCTTCAATATGAATTGTAAAAAAAAGTTTAGTGTAAAATATAATACCTAAATCTCGTATACTAGACACAGATGATAATATTTCATCGTTCAGTGAGTAGTCGTATATGATTGGATTTTCCAGACGAAAAAATCTCATAACGTATAAAAATATATCATGTATAAAAATAACACATAAATACATAACATATCTTTAGAAATTATTTAAAAAAGCAAGACAATCTTGCTTTTAAAAACTTTCTCAGAGACGTTAAAAATGTAAAAAAGCGTTGACAGATTGATCCTGTATATTGCAATGTAGAACAGTCGTTTTATAAAAACTAATGCTGCTCATAATTTCAGAATTGTTGACAATACAGCCCAAAAAAAGAAAAAAAATGCGTAGCTAAGATACCCCAGCCTACCAATAAACCGAAGTCTCATATATCATGTTGTTTTGATGATAATAAAAATGAGTTAAAGTTTTTTTATTCTTGGCAACCCACTCTAAGGAAAGTGCCCGCCTCTTTTCCGAAACTATTTATAGTCTTTCTTCAGTTTCGCACATTTACAATCAATTTTTAGAAAACAGGTCTAACGAATTTTTTTACAATCAAACGGCGAAAATTCTTAAAAAACTTTCAATGTACCCGTCGCGCGTCGCTGCAGTATATCATACCTTCACCTTGACGTTATAGTTGAAGATAAATTTTCTCTTGCGATTACGAAGATACACTACTGACCCCCCACCTTCAAGTTTTGGGTAGGAACATCGATATGAAACAAGGGGAAGCGTACGTCACGGTACCCATATCTACGTTATAAAATGACATGGCTTCAGTATGACGTCATTGTTGAAGATGAAATTCTCCCAACCGATTACTAAGATACGCTACTGATTAAGTTTTTATGTAAGTACATCGGTTTGTATCGAAGGGTCTAGAACCCCTTGACACGTTTATCTACGCATTAAAAATGACACAAATTTTGTTCCACCGAGCAATTTTTTCTTTAATTACGATTTTCTTAAATTTTTAACCGTTTTGAGGTTGGCACTTTTTTTCTTAAAAGCCTATTAAAAATATGAGAATAAAATAAGTAAATTTTGAATTCAAATTGAATTCTGACATAACTATCAGTTTTGAAACAGAGATCTATTATTTAGGTAGGGAGGTTTTTATGTATAGCTTATTTTAGCATTAATAATAATAATCAAGGTTTATTGACAAAAATAAAAATTTATTTATCTACTACATGCACACTTAGGTAATAGATTTCCCTGGATCACGTCTAGTGTGCCTAACTAGGTACAACCTGTTTTAAGGCAGCCATTTTTATGCAAAATAAACAGCAATATTACTATTATTGTTATCAAAAACATTTTTCACTTTGTGGTATGACATTTTACACTTATTTGTTTATAAATTTGTATAAACCACTTAATTTTTTTAATTACACTTCGACCGGTTTCGAGGTTACTACCACATCGTCAGGAATTTAACTAACTCATAATTACACGCGTTGCTATTTATATAATAAAATATTGTATGAAAGAGACAGAAAATTGAAAGAAAGTCTCTTTCATACAATATTTTATTATATAAATAGCAACGCGTGTAATTATAAGTTAGTTAAATTCCAGACGATGAGGTAGTAACCTCGAAACCGGTCGAAGTGTAATTAAAAAAAATAAGTGGTTTATACAAATTTATAAACAAATAAGAGCAATATTACTACCTACTTGTGAATTTATTATATAATTATACAATATCAATTTATACCATTTATTATTTAAGAATGTTTTTGAGTAAATTTTACGATTTTTCTCTACTTAAACTCAGTAACCAACTTTTTACAAATTTATTTAATTGAATCCGAGTCATGGTTTTTCAATATTTGGGTAACATATTAAATATTTTGGGGCCCAGAAACCTGAAATTTCTTGGTAAATTAATAGCTTATTTTCCGTTTTTGGTGGGGATTTCTAAGTTTTCTTTTAATATCCTCATATGTAGTGTCAGTTACAAATTGGCACCGCGGTCACACTTTGAAAGAAAGAAGAACATAGTAATACAAACAAAATCGACAACTACTTAAACCTCCCGTACATGTAGGAAACATTCTTAATGAATAAAACATTATTTTTTGAGAACTTTCGTAATAAATATTTCTATTAAAGCCTGGGTATTTACAGAATTTATGACCTATTGTTAGCTCGTTTGAATCTTCATTTAAAAACTGCGTAACATCAACCTATCTCCTATTTGGAAAATTGCAAAAACAAAACAAAAACATTAACGCAAATATTACTCAAACTATTTCATTTAATGTTTTTTGTTAAGTATAGTTCTCGCCTGGGCAGACAGCCAAGAGGTTGGTCGCTGGCCGAAGGGATGAACATTTGGCAACAGAATATGACCGCGTATGTCGAAGGAGGTGAACATGGCGAAAAGAGAAATAAATCACCCAGAAAAGAATCGGGATACAAGAAAACAAATAGAAATGTGTATTATGAAAATAATAATGGTCAATAAAAAAATATGCGTTGAAATATAATTCAAAGGTCGACTAACCACGGCTCGCAAAGCAAATTCACTAATGATTTGGTTTGTTTTGTCTACGGGTTCTTTGGAAGAACTTCTAGGACTGGCTTTTAGATTAAGGAACAAAATACACCAGAATAAAATTGAAGTGACACGAAAGCCATAGATAAATACGTATTTCTTCAATATGGTCACCTTATCAAATCACTTTCTCAGATTCTATTGAGCGAATTCAGAATAAATTTCTTAGATATATTAATTTTAAGATGGGTTTTTCTACTAATCAATTAAATAATAACAAAATTTTAGACTCTCTTAAATTAACTAAATTGCAAGAACGAAGAACATCGACCGATCTTATGACTTTATATAAAATAATAAAACCAATGTTTGATACCCCTGATCTACTGAAATTGATTTCATTCTATGTACCACCTAGATTAAGCAGAACATCTACAATATTTTATTGTCAAAATTGTCGAACGGTAGCTCAATATAACTCACCTATTGTTAGATTACAGAATACCGGGAATGAATATGCATCACATTTTGATATATTTAGTTTATCTCTGCCTAACTTAAAAAATAAAGTGACCAACATATTTTTATCAAAAAGAGCAAATCATCTTCAGAAGATTGGGTTGGAATAGTCATAATTTGATTGATTAATGTATTTTGTTATTGTATAATTTCTTTAAAATATTTATGTATTTCAAGTAATTAATAATTTGTACAGTACGAGTATATTAATATTTCATACTCGATTTTTTTTAAATATTTTTATTTTTAAGCACTCTTTATACCACATATATGTAAATGGCAGAAATGCCGTATATATAAATAATTAAATTTGTAAGTGTTGCCACTTTTTCATTCGCTGCCAAAGTGAAGGTTATTCAAGAATACCAATTTGACTAAGCATTCAAGATGACCGCTCGGTTATTGTCGGGTGGATGACGTAACGTCAAGTCTTTCCAACAAAAGAGCCCCAGATCTTGGATTTTTCATGCACATTTAGGGTTAAATCTCGTGCAAAACAATATGGTGATTTGCATGCGTGTCCTCGATAGGCTAAATAATTACTGGGCCCCGATTGCAATATTTTTAATTTTATCTACAACGTAAAATTAAGTTTTCTGTATGAAAAGCAGAATATGCATACGTTTTTTTCATTAAACATTTTCAATTATAGGTTACCGATTAAGATACTTCAAATTTCCACGTAAATATACTCATTTTCGTACACAAATATCGATTTTTCTTTGTAGACAGCCGAAGATAACTCTGTTGACTTTCTATTATAATCAGGGCCCTGGACCAATTTACGTGCGGTTTTTCTTAAAATGATGAGCTTTGGCTTTTATTTAATATATTTATAGCTCCAAAAATCTTAAATCTATTTTTTTAAGGTTAGGAGCATAAATGTTTTATTCATCATTCGTCAAGGCTCCATTCGATGAGAATACATAAACCAAAAATTTCTGAGGTAGTTTTTTTTTTGTATTTAAAAAGTTTGTTTTTAAATGTTCACAAACAACTTTCTTTTTTTTTGGTTCCCAATCAGATGTTTTGCTTAAATTCCTTATAATTTCTACCCATTTTTATTTTTTTACTAGATTTTCGTTAATGATAAAATAATACTAACTGACACTTAATACATTTTTGAAAATTGCATTCCTACATAAAGTGCACCCCTGCTAGTATTTGACGTTTGCAAAAAGAATTCTATATTCGAAAATTAATAATTTTGGAATTCAATCATAAACAAGTACCTCGGTACCTACTTATCAATGAAAACTTACACCATCTTTTTTACGTTTATCCGAACGGTTTTTTACACGCTTTCAAGACAGAATAAAGCATTTTGGTTTCAAACTAAATGTCAAGCTCATGTCAAAACCTGGTTGGCGGTTAAAGAACGATAGCTCATTAACTTCACAAACATCAACCGATGACAGAATTGTAGGAATATAGATGTTCGAATATGGGCAGAATGGTAAATGTTACACAGTGTTTAAAGTGGTCACTTTAACCAGCCGATGACAGGTCATAAGCTCTGTAGATGCCTATACTTATATATTACTTTCTGTAAAATATTCTTCATCTCTGTTGTAATATGTTTATATTAACAGCTCCCCAGGGAGTTGAATCCAGTCCTTGTCTACAAAAATTTGGATAAACTCATACTATTGTTGTTAAAGGTATTTAAAAATTCATAAAAAAAATCTTATGAAAACACTTAGAGATTAAAAAATTAACACATAATTTATAAAAAGGCCGCATAGGAAAGAATATAATGTGTGCCAAAAACTTCATAAAGTGCTTACCCATGGTACATATAATCCTTTTAGACTGTGCTTTTTTATTTGAAGAAAGCCTTTGCCGCAGTCATTTCGTTAAATTTTATCCACAATATTGTAAATTTAAGTACTAAACGAATTAGTATATACGAGTAAAATGGAACCAAAATCCTAAACGAAAATAAGCATTTATTTTTTAATTATTTTTTATTTATTTGTTTATCAGTACAAATACACATGTAACATATATAATAATAACGTATCCCAAACTCTATAGGGCCAATGGCCCTGTGTTGAGTTGGGATACAACATTATGGAAAGTAGAAATATGTACACTATTAAATAATAGCAAAAAAAATAATTTAATATTATTTTATTTTATTTTATTTTACTTCATTTCATTTCATTTCATTTCATTTCATTTCATTTCATTTCATTTCATTTCATTTCATTTCATTTCATTTCATTTCATTTTATTTTATTTTATTTTATTTTATTTTATTTTATTTTATTTTATTTTATTTTATTTTATTTTATTTTATTTTTATTTCATTTGGGATTTTTACAGCTATTACATAAACAAAATAAGTAGAAAAATCTTAACAATGCTAAAGCCAATTAAAAAAATATTGTAAATATAATGACACATAATATATAAGAAAATAAGTTTAGTAATTGTATTTGTGTGACGTTTGTATTCATGTGTATGTGAATGTGTGAATGTGTGTATGCGTGAATGAATGAGGGAGAGGATACATGTGCGCGTGGGAATGAATGAGGGAGAGGGTGCGTGTGTGTGGGTGTGGGTGCGTAAGTATAAAAAAATAATTGTTTAAAACTTGTAATTGTATTAAAAATGGTACAATAAAGAGTTTAGTAAAAAGTTAGAAACCTTTTTGTTAAATTCAAATTAAGAAATGATATAAATTGTTTTTTTTTTTAAGTATGTTAAATTTCAAAACCGTATTCTGAAAAAAAAAACAGCATTTTATTTTTTAAATTTAACTGATACACATCGAATGAATAATGTGCGACGAGTCCTATACAATACAGTAGGTAACCACAAAATGCAGTAAATACGAAATAATGACAACAATAAAATAAGGTTTGACAATACGCGAACGTTGATTCAAAATAAACACACAAATGCATATTATATGCACCTACATAATATATAAATAACATATAAGTTTGATAGAAATGATTCGGATTATAAAAATCAGGAGTCACAAACAGTTGGCCCGCAGTACGGGGATACATAATTATATTAAAAGATCTTCTCACAATAAAACTAATATTTGTTCAGGGATAGAGAGCGACGGAGAGGAGGATGCGGACAAATACAATTTATTACCTATGGCAGTTTTGATAAATTTAATGTTTTTGGTAAATATATCTATGTCGTTAAATTTCCTGTTATACGTATCCATAATACGGTTAATCGTAGCGTTTTTTGACGAATTTGTTCTGCATTTAGGTATGTGGAAAAGTTGGGTATAACATGTTTGTCTCTGTGGTTCCTTAAGATGAATGCGGGTAACCAATTCAATTATCACACAAACATATATATATTTCAATAGGCATTTGTAGCTCCGTCACAAATAACTATCGACGTGCTAATAAGCGTCGTGATAACGATTTCTCACTATGGTGGTTTATCGTATTCGCGATCACAATGGAACATCCGTGAACACTTAATATTTAATGTCAAAATATTTACGTTTCGTGACATATAATCCTGCTGCGCAATCACATATTTGAATTTCACCGGTGTAAATATGGAAAATATTCCAAAATTGCTATTTAATTTTTTTATTTATTATTTATCATGCTATTTATTGCATTTAGCCGGCGGTTGGCAAGCCAAATGTCAAGAAAAGCAGTAAACATAGTTATAGAAATTTAATTTTCACCTTTTTGTATTAGATACTCCTTACTATTTTGCAAAAGCAATATATTGTTAAAATATTACAACAGAGATGGAAAACATTTAAGATAAGGTAATATAGAAGCCTAGGCATCTACAGAGCTTATGACCTGTCATGGGCTGGTTTAAGTGACCACTTTACACCCTGTGTAACATGCACCATTCTGCCCAGATTTAAACATCAACATTCCTTCAATTCTTTCATCTGTTGATGTTTGTGAAGTTAAAGAGCTGAAACCTTTATTTATGCGGATGAGATTCATCTAATTTAATTATTTCACCTACATACTAGGCAACGCCTCAAAATATTATTTTTTCAATTTCTATACTTCTTTATGAACCAGTTGGATTTATCAACAATATTTTTAGTTTATCCAAACGTTTGTAGACAAGGACTGGATTCTTTATTTATCTTAAATGTTGTTCATCTCTGTTGTAATATGGTAATATAAACAGCTCTTTAGGGAGTTGAATCCAGTCCTTGTCTTCAAAAATTTGGACAAACTCAAAATATTGTTGCAACATATTGTATTATTTTTTTATAGTAAACGCCGATTTTTTACCAGTTAACTGTATTTATTTACGAGGAAAACAAAAAATAAACCGCCACGAGCGTTGACTTAGAGATTACACACGCGTTGACTTGACTGCGATAACTTAAGCATATTCATTATTGTTCATTGTAATTTCTCAAATGCTAAACATGTTTTTAAGCACGTCGATAGTTATTTGTGATTGAGTCACTGGACTACACGCTTAATAGTATATAAATCTATGCAATATCTCGCAGCAGTCTCCTGCATTGGTCTCTTTCCTTATGCAAAATTCAGACTTATCACTCTTTCTGAAAATGGCTTTCGTTTTGGAGAACTTAATGTGTTCATCCAGGATATTGAACACTCTTGGGGCCACAAAAGAGAAATTCCTCTGAGCAAACGTCGTACGTGTTTTTGGAATAAAATAATTCAAATTACAGAAAAATCTCGTACGAGCATTCTGCTGGGATCTACTCTTGTAGCCGCATGACCGGAAAAGTGTCAATGACTGTCTTAAAAAATTGTCTAATGTCCAGTACCTTCATGAATTGGAACAATGTCTCCAATGGGAAAGTGGAGGGGCATCAAGTATTAATTTTGTACGTTTATTAGGGGGTATTTTAAGTAATACTTACAGTATATTATTTATTTATTTATATATACGCCCAATGAGCATTTTTATGGACACATTTATACGTAGAAAATTATTATAACAAAATTAAAAAGACAAGATGGTTTATAGTAGACTTTGTGGGAGTGGAAGCGGGAGAGAGGTGTTTATAATTGAATTTGATTCAGTGATTGTTTGAAAGAAGACAACTTGTTATCAAAGAAATCAAGACTGGTATGTTTGTTGGCAGACCTAAGAATTCTGGGCATAGGGGAATGAAAACCATAGTTAATTCTATGGTTATCGGTATGAAAGAGTAACTTTTGTCTAGGGCTTCTAGTTGGGATATTTAATTTTATTGAGCTCTGTAGTTCAGGCGCATCAAAGAGTGAGTTGAGAATTTTAAATAGGACTATAAGATCGGATTTATGTTGACGGTCTGGAAGAGAAGATATATTCAAGGTAGTTTCTAACTCATTATACGTATATAGGTCTCTGGATAAGCCCAACCTCCAGCCCATCTTTCTCAAAGATCGATGTTGAACTGATTCAATATTCTTGATGTGAACATCATAATATGGAGACCAGATAACAGAGGAATACTGTAGGTGCGGGCGAACTAGGGAACAGAAGAGAGTTTTAAGGGTATTGATATTTTTGAAGTCAACTGTGCTTCTGTTAAGAAATCCAAGATGTTTTAAGGATTTATTGATAACATCTTCAATATAAATTGTAAAGAAAAGTTTTGTGTAAAATATAATACCTAAATCTCGTATACTAGACACAGATGATAATATTTCATAGTTCAGTGAGTAGTCGTATATGATTGGATTACGTAAGTTTTGTCCAAATGTTTGTAGACGAGGATATAATTTCACGCCCTAGAGAAGTCATTAAGATTGAAATTTATAAGAGGAAAGAAAAAAAAATGGTATTAGTTTTTTTTGTCATTGGCTGGTTTAATTAGCCATTTTATACACAGTGTAACATTCAGCATTCTGCCCTTTCATAACATCCACATTTCCCCAAATCTTCAACGTAAAGACCTACTACCAAAATTTTTACCACCAACACATTGGGGTTGGCATTAGAGCTCCATTGCGAACTGCTAGTTTTGGCTCCAGCGACAAACATTTGCTTGGCAATGTAGATGTCAGTGCACCGTTCACCCTGTTTCTGGCACTCGTCCTCTTTTTAATATCTTTCTCAGTCTTTCCATCCCCGTAAACATATTTTTTCAGATACACAAATTCATCCACCTGATTCAGAACATCTCTGTTTACTTTCATCCCCTTCAAAAACTATTTCAAATTACATTTTATTTTATTTACGGAATTTATGCGTCCAATATGAATAGTAATAGTGCATCGCTGTGGTATATTTTTAAATCAAAATTACTGTTAAAATACGCATTGAAAATTTGTTAGCAAATTTAATTTTCTACGTGCTATGCCGATTGTATCGCAAGAGGAGTAAGTTATGCACATTGCCTGCCAACGGGCGCTGGTGCAGACATTACTGGAACAATTTTTACACAATAAATACTTTCCACACACAACAGTATAAAAAAAATATGGAAAAATGTGTGAAAAACGTATAATATTAGAAATTAAACACTGATTTGAGTTTACTAAACACTTTATTTTATTTTTACAAACATAAAAACAAAAATTTCGTGACAATTGTTTCGGCTTGTTAGGGCATTTTCAAACGAATGTGAAGATTGGATGATTGAATGAAATTCAATTTGATTGAAAATTAAAAACAACAGCAACCTATTGTAATATTATTGATATATTTTCTACAGCAATTATCTAAAGTTATAAAACTATAAAGCTTCATTAATTATCTGACAATACATACACGTATGTCAATAAATACTTTGTTATATTTTTTTCCGAAATATAAATACCTAAATTCCCCATTACCTATTGGGAATAAGAGATCAATTACTCTCATTTATTAAATCGTATCTTACTGGTAGGAAACAAAACGTTCGGATAAATAACTATTTATCAACCAGTGTTGATGTTACATCGGGTGTACCTCAGGGTGCTCATTTGGCACCCCTGCTTTTGATTTGTTTATTAATGATGTTGCTAAATCATTCTCTTACTCTGGTTTTTGGCTCTTCGCGGACGACAACAAAATTCTCAAAATAATTCAAACTTTACAAGACTGTTTTCTTCTTCAATCAGACATTAACTCTTTTAACCGATGGTGTGAAGTCAATAAATTAGAACTAAATATTGAAAAATGCAAAATAATGTCATTTCATAGAACAAAACAACCAATTTCCTTCGAGAACCTATTAAAAAACTCCAAAATTGATGTAGTCAAGTCCATCAGAGATTTAGGAGTTGTTTTGGATTATAAACTGACATACAACGAGCATATAGATAATACAGTAAATAAATCACTGAAATTACTTGGCTTCATTAACAGAATATCCTCTGATTTTACTTATGTCCGTACAATCAAAACTCTTAATTGCTCAACTGTTCGCCATCTTCTAGAATATGCCTCCGTGGTCTGGTCTCCATTCTATGTCAATCGCATAAATCACATTGAATCAGTCCAACATTGCTTGCTTCGAAAAATAGCGTGGATGCTTGGACTAGAGAGAGATAATTATTCTTATGCTGAAATAGAGTCAATATTCAATATTTCTAGTCTACAAAAACGTAGAACTAATATTGACTCCATATATATGTTTGGCATACTAAATGGTATAATCGATGTTCCATCATTACTGGGACAAGTAAAATTCAATATTCCGACTCGTAGGTTGAGAAACAATGAAGTACTGTTCATCGATCAGCATAGAACAATCTATGGCCTCAATTCTCCAATGACCCGCCTTTGTCGTATTGTTAACTTAAGACAGGATCTGGACTTTTTTGGTTTAAGTTTACAACGATTTAAACGAGCACTAAATAAATAGTCCAGATCTTGTCTCGATGTCCCTTATGTTTGTCAATGCTTCTTTTTTTTAAATGTTTTAAACTATTCTTTTATTGTAATATTTAAACCTTATAAATTGTATACATGGACAATGTCCGTTAATAAATAAATAAACACTTAGCCTCGCCCTTAACCATTGGTTTTTCCCTCAATTATGATTAATGTACATGCTATAGTTCATAAGATTATTTTTATTTTCTACTTAAGTACCTTGAATTATATAACTATATAAGGACATTCAATCCATCTAATCTTCACATTCGTTTGAAAATGCCCTAACAAGGCGAAACAATTGTCATGAAATTTTTGTTTTTATATTTGTAAAAATAAAAAAATTAATTCAGTAGACTCAAATCAGTGTTTGATTGAATTTCTAATATTATAAGTTGAAATATGGAGTTCTACGAAATAAACACTAAATCAATCAATAAAAAAGTTTGGTATAAAAAATACAACAAAGCTGGAAAGGTTTTTTTGTATAAAAATCAATTCTGGATTTTTTTAAAAATAAATTGCTTACTATTTAAAAATAAATTATTGATCGAATACACGTTTTGTGATGTTCAGCGTAATATCGAAATTCATCGCTATCCTACGATCCCCCGGTGAAGGTTTCAGACTCCCCGAAACAAGAATCCAGGCAACTCAAAACAATCTGTATTTTATAGGAATTAAGATGTTTAATAAGTTGCCAAAAAATATTAGGGATGCTGGGTCTATCGCAGCGTTTCGTGGGATGAAAAACAAACATCCATAAAGGTAGATAAAGTGTCATCGGAAAGCGTCTGGATTTTATAACAATGTTTTTTTTTCGAAATTCTTTTTATAAATATATTTTGTTTATTAGTTTATTAGTGAAGGTATAACTAAACATTCTAATTTTTTGTTCAACTATCTAAAATAAACCGATCTCAATTATATGTCTTCTTGCAAAAAACACCACTTGCTTACTTTAGAAGATCGCCGTCTACTGTTGGACATGGGGGTGCTTCATGACATACTTAGTGGACGCCTTGATAGGCCGGCTCTTTTGTCGGAGTTATCATTAAATGTCCCCGGCTACCGCACCCGTCACACGTCGAGCTCTCTATTTTATCTGCCAGCAGTTCGTACGAACTATGCCCAGAACTCTCCACTTATACGTTTTGCTAGTGAATGTAATTTGAACTTTCCCCTGATCCATTTGATTGTAAAAAAATAACATTTGAAATGCGCGTCTTAAAACACATACTTTTTTGTTTTATACTTAGTTTCAATAATTAAGTCTTATTTTATCTTATTTTATTTTATTAGATTTTATCTCGAATTCTTAATATTCTATATATATTTATATTTTCGACACTTGACACTTGTGCAATATTTACACACATGTCCACCTTCATTCCAATATAACACCCACTCACCCACCCTCTCACTCACTTACACTCACACAAACAAACCAGTATGTATTGTACGTGTATTTAATGTATTCCTATGGATATCTGTCATTGGTTTTATTCTCTGTATATTTTATTTGTTATATTTCTGTTACATGTATTACTGTTGATATCCCCAATAAATAAAATAAATAAAAAAATACAACCCTTTGGGAGGGTGCAAAATATTCCGGATCACAATTATTGTGATTTATTTCATGAAAGGCACCAGCCCTGTATGGATATAGAAAATGTTTATTAAGGTAAATGATCCGGATCTAGGCACCTAATGAAATATGAACTTGTGTTTGAACAAAATAAGCTATTTATATACCCTTCCAATTAGGGGCAGGTTTATAAATGATATTACGTACCTCATCATCATCATCATTCTCTTTCCGCACCTAATGGTGCATAGGGCACTAGATTAGCACACCAATCAGAAGTTTGTGGTATATTTTGCTTTAAAAAAAACTTAGTGATACGTGAGAGTCTTCCTAAGAAAAAAAGTATTTAAACTACATTCATAACTTCAAAACAGCAAAATTTCAACTTACGACAATGTATTAAAATATTAGAACACACTGAAAATATTGTAAATAACACCAAATATTTTTTAAAAAACTAATTTTTGCCGTAGACAATATTACTCGAAAGAATGGTACGGC
Source organism: Micrasema longulum (assembly GCF_059751315.1). Lineage (NCBI taxonomy): Eukaryota > Metazoa > Arthropoda > Insecta > Trichoptera > Brachycentridae > Micrasema > Micrasema longulum. The sequence continues at coordinate 39,847 of NW_028277604.1, forward strand.
TTTAAAAACCTCCCCAAAACGTCACCAGATGGCGCCTATGAGAAAGTATCAAATAATGTAAATCTCTCCTGATTTGACTAGACACATACATCAACAAGCGGGGTGACCTTCCGATTGGCTGATGACGTACTCTGTTTGTTTGGTGACATAGTTTGGGAAAAAACAACACGTCTGATGACTCACCTTTACTGCATCGCATATGGGGACTGTAATTGAAAATTTTTGGAAAAAATTTGGACACATATTCTATTTTTCATACAGAAAATGTCATTTTACTTTGTAGACAAAATTAAAGATGTTAACCTGTCATTGCAACACGGACCCTGGTGACGGGCCCTATAGAGAAAGAACTTATCTAGTTAGACCGGAGAGTGACCTCGCCGCAGAACGTCTAGTGAGGTATCTAATTGGAGCTTATGTAGTTACAACCACCGACAGCTTCCCCGCCGTAGCTCGTCTAGTGATGTATTCTGTTGCAACTTTACTGCTGATATACCTAGTGAGAGAGCGAGGTTACTAGGTTTACCTTATTGGGGAGCAGAATGATTTTCCTGCCACAGCTCGTCCAGTGAAGAGTTTTGTTGGAGCGTATCTATTGACATACCTAGTTAGAGAGCGAGGTTACTAGGTTCACCTTATTGGAGAGCAGAATGATTTTCCTGCCACATCTCGTCCAGTGATGAGTTTTGTTAGAGCGTTTCTATTGACATATCAAGTTAGAGAGCGAGGTTACTAGGTTACCTAGTTCGAGAGCAAGATAATAAAACTCGCCTTGTTAGAGCGCAAGATTACCCTGCCGCAACTCGTCCAGTGATGAATCCTGTTGAAGCGTATCTGGTGATATATGTACCTTGTTTGAGAGCGAGGTTATTAAAGCGCTAGATTACCGACCTGCCACAGCTAGTTTACCGATGAATCATGTTGAAGCGTATACGGTGACATACATAGAAAGAGAACGAGGTTATTGGAGCGCAAGGTTACCTTCTTGTCGCAGCTCGTTTAGTTATGATACCTGTTGGAGCGTATCTGGTGATATACCTTGTTAGAGAGCGAAGTTGTTGGAGCGCTAGATAACCTTTTGTCACAGGTTTAGTGATAAATCCTTTTGAAGCGTATCTGATGACATACAAAGATATAGAGCGAGGTTATTGGAGCGCAGGGTTACCTTCCTGCCGCAGTTTGTCTAGTGATGAGTCCTGTTGCAGCGTATCTAAGCGGTTACTAAGCTTAACCTGTTGGGGCGCAGGGTGATGTAATCTCACTGCTGCTGCTAGTTTACTAATGAGCCCTGTTTATCTGGTGGCATACCTAGTTTGAGAGCGAGGTCAGTGGGCTTACCTTGTTGGAGCGCAAGGTGACCTTCCCGCCGCAGCGTGCGCAGCAGCGCGTATGGCAGTAGTTGCACACGTGGCCCACGCCATCGGCGAACTTGGTCTTGAGGCAGATGTGGCACGTGGCGTCCAACTCCACCCCCGCGCGCTTCTGCTGCTCCGAGCGCTGGCGGATACTGTCCTCCAGGATTGTCACTTCGTCCTGCTTCCGCCTGAGAAAAGAAAACATTCCATCAGTACGTGGTTCTTTACCTAGATTTCAATTTCACGTTTTTCTTCCTATCGAAGCGGAATCCGGGAAGTATGGCCGCTGTCCCAATTTGGAAATAATACATGAAAACTAAATTCATTCGGAGCTGATTAAAGTCATCGATTTTTTTAATTAAAGACACAAGACCAAAATCTGGAAAAATGACAACAAAATCATTTGAAAAATCGTCAAAATAAATTGGTTATATTTGGAGACAGGCCACTACAGTTATTTTTTTGCAAATAGCTCTGTATACATTTTTTTGGTTCCACTCTCCACCAATCAATTTTTTTTTTTAATTTCTAACTATTTGAGTCACACAACAACACTATTTCACATAGAGAACTATATTTTTCATATGAAGAGATACTTTGATAAAAAAACCTGTAAGTACTTAAAACTGTTGTCTGATAAAAGGTAAGGAAATCATACGATTTTTACATTTTAAAACACGGGTTTTTTTCAATGTTACGTTATTAAAAAAAACTAGCAAATAAACATTAGATTTAAACGATTATTTTCTAAGATATGTCTGATAAAAAATATTCTTATAAAGTGTACAAAAGTAAAATATAATAACTTTACGCAAATTACGCCCCTTAAAATTAAGATAAATTTAGATACATTGCCATTGGCGCTCATATAAAGACAAAGTATTAAAATAAAATAAAATATACTGATTTAAAAAAAATGCAATGAACTATTAACTGATATAATAATAAAATTTTGGTTTAATTAAATTATACGATTAGTCAATTCGTCCCAAAACTTGGAATTCTTTGGGATTGATCTTCCAGCTTTTCGTAGATTCCATCGCCACTAAAACAATGTGGGATGAAACTGGATTGGCATGGTTTAGCTGGAAGTATTATATGTTTATCTTGTTTATGAATTATATTGTGTACCATTATTTTACTGCCCTTGTTTGTCTTTGCTGCATAGTTTCATGTTCTTTTTGGCGAGTTTCTTAATACATGTTTTTTCTTATCACTGTTCAAATTGACTTAGGCCGTATATAGAGGGTGGCCAATACTTGACTTAAAAAAAATACAGGGGGTAGAACACCCCAAGGGTTGTTCAAGTAGAGCAAATGTTTTTAGTATATTGTGAACCGTTTCTGATATATTTTTTAAATTGTTTTTTTAGTTTATTTTGCCTCTGTCGTTTAATTTTTTTGGGGCAAGTATTTCTTTTTTAAAATTAAAAGTTCTTCGTTTGTTTGACTATTAAGTATATTTTAATAATAAAATATATTATAATATTAAGTATTTCATAGAAGGAAAAAAAACCGGTCTTGTTCAATCAAAAGTATCATTAATTTTTTTTTTCCTCAACAGATTATCGGAGACGCCGACACTGATATATCTTTTTTTACATCTGGTGTTAAGAATCCCGTGCTATTTCAAAAACTTTAAGGGTAAATAAGCTTTCACATTATACTTAAAAAGGGACCACTCCTGGAGAATTTGGTGAAGTAAATATTTACCCAAAAAATAATTCATTAAGACGACAGTAGCAAAATCAACTTAAAAAAAACACAATTTATCAAAAACATTTGTATTTTTTTACAGCCCTTGAGGTTCTCTACCCCTGCATTTTTTATACCAAATATTTTGCCATCCTGTATAACAAATGAAATAAAAATATGTAAATAAAAAAAAATATTTTAAAATTCACATCGGGACATTCGCCGGCATATTAATGCTAAACTAGCCAAACTTAGATTTTTCTCTATGGAAGGTTTCAAAAAGTTTGTACACGGCACTAACCCAACCCCCCCCCCTCCATCTCACTTAAAGTGAAGAAATGGAGGTAATGAGCGGTTAAGATATGGAATGTGGAAAATATTTATTGACTGTTTTTACAGTTTAAAAAAAAATAATTTAGTTTTTTTCTCAAATTTATAAAAATAAATAAGTAATTCATATTGACAAAATAAAGACATTCTTCTGTACTTAAAATCAGAACCAGTATGGTTTTGAAAATGAATATAATCATTCCTATATTTGTATTTGCTGAAACATAATGAAAAACTGCGTGAAAAATTTGAATGCGTATCAAGTTTAATTCTCAAGGCACTCACTCTCTTAATACCCATCCACAATTCCTCTTTCTTCTCTAACTCATATAGTGTCCATGCGGCTCGACTGTGGAATCATCTCCCATCCACTATCAAAGATGTTACTACATTATCTCTGTTTAAATCACGTCAGAAAAAAAATCTCGTTTCTCTTCCTTAATCTCTCCTCCTTTCCTTTTTCCTCTTTTTTCCTTTTTCCGATTGAGTAATGACTTTGATTTAAAGTAATTTATAAACAAATACGTTTATTTCTATTTTTATTGATCTTTTATTGAGCTTTTTAATATATTTTTCTATCGAATATGTTCTGTAACTTGAATTATAAAAATAAAACTTTTATTTTATTAGTTGTTTGGAAAAAATTGCCATTTGGCAAACAGCCCGACAATGTACAAATAACGTTATGAATAAAAAGTTCAAAAAAAATAAAAATAATGTATCCCATTTCGATTAACTCCATTATCAAAATAAAGTTTAAGATACTTACATATTTTATTTTCTTAATTAATCCCTCCCGCTAAAATATCAATTCTTTTTCATACTTCGAAACTGGCGTTTATTTTTAAATCACCCGCGTTCAAACAGGCAAAGATGTCCGACCGTCATCATTGCACGACGCACACTGAATGACTGAATACTGATTTATAATGCCGAACGAACGTAATATCTATGTACTAACGAAGACAGTCGGTGGTGTGTTGTTACTTCGTATTTTATAAAATAATTATAAGTCGGAAAATCAACTAGGGAACCATACGATTTTTTTCTTTCTGTGCAATAAATACCAGGCCCCCAGCATCTCGGTATATATAAAAATTGAATCCTTAAAAGATATTAACAATCTTCAAAAAGACCTAGATAGGGTCGTTAAATACTGCGATCATAACAAACTTTATTTAAATGTCTCCAAGTGCTACAAAGTGTCTTTTACAAGAAATAAAATTTTAAAACCATCCTTTTACAGTATTAATGGATGCACAATTACCGAAGTTGATTGTATTCGTGATCTTGGTGTATATTTGGATAAAAAATTGTCTTATGAGAAACATATAGAGAAGATGGTCAGCAAAGCTTACAAAACATTAGGCTTTATAATAAGAGTATGTAAACCATTTAACTATCCACAAACACTAAAAATATTATATTTTGCACATGTCCGCAGTATTCTTGAATATTGCTCTACAGTCTGGTCTCCTCAATACTCCAAATACATTTTAAGAATTGAAAGGATTCAAAAAATTTTTATGAAGCATCTAAACTATCGACAAAATGAACATTTTAATAACTATGAAGAAGCTGTACTATATCACAATATTGAAACCTTACAATCCAGAAGAACTATATCTGATACCGTCTTTCTTTACAAAATAGTAAATAACAAATTAGATTGTCCCCAACTTCTTGAGAAAATTAAAATTCGTATCCCTCAGCGCACAACTCGGCTGCAGCAATTGTTTCATGTTGGAAGATCAAGCACAAACAACAACAAGAATGCACCTTTTCCCAGAATCTTAAATAGTTATAACAAACATTTTTTTGAAATTGATATATATTTTCTAACTTTAATTAACTATAAGAAAAATGCCAAGGCTATAATTGCAGATAATAATAATTTAACTTAATCAGTACTATCTATTTAACATTTGTAATTTGTTATAAACTTGTACATTTGTATTTATATCTAAGAGGAAAAGCTGATCTGAAGCTACTCCGTGGGGATCAGTAAAATGATTTTTTTTTTTTTAAATTATTTAAAAATTATAATAATAAATTAAATTTTGTTCTTTTAGTTATTATTAATTTTTTTATTTTTTGCAAATGATATGATACGGAGTGGCTTAATACAGGTACGCTTTTTTTAAAAAATTTTACATTCTATTTAGTTTTTATATAGAAAACTATAATTAGCCTAAAATTTTGGTTTATTTTTATATACTGTATTTTTTGTTGTAATGGCTGTTGTTTTCTTTAAATAAATAAAATAAAATAAAATATGAAGTTGCTTCGATTAAGATGGGCCGGCTACGTACATCGAATGCCTGATTCACGTGTCCGTAAAAGATTAATGAGAGGACACCCGAGTGGAAGGAGATCAGCGGGAAGACCCTGGCTGAGATGGGAGGGTGAAGGGAAAAAGGATGCAGCGCAGTTTCTCCAGGCGGTGAATTGGAAGACGGCGGCTGAGGACAGACAGAGTTGGGGGCGAAAGTTGCAGGAGGCCAAAGCTCGATGCAGGCTGTAGCGCCATCCAAGAGAGAAGATATAATTTTTAAATTCCAACATTCTCATAATTATTTATTGTGTATGCAGATAATTGGTAGAATTGCCAAATTAAATTTGGTAAAGTATCCAAAATAAAACACTTTTATTGGAGTTAATTTAATCGGGTTGTGGTCCTGTGGCTAGTGTCTCGGACTCACGGACCGAAGGTCCGCGGTTCGAATCCCACTCTACCCCAACTCGATTCCATTTTCTTATAGTGAGTTATTTACAACTCGTTGAAAATGGCCCTCAAAATTAAATATTCGGGTAAATCATAAGAACGCAAATATTTCTTTTTCTTTAAAAAAAAAAAAACATTTTTTTAAAAATATATGTGATGCGTCTCGTCTTGTTAGGACATTATCAAAGCTCGAAAAACACTCAAAAACGATTACAACGCAGATGAAAAACATTTAAGAGAAAGTAATATAGAAGTCTAGGCATCTACAGGGCTTATGACCTGTCAATGGCTGGTTTAAGTGGCCACTTTACACACTGTGTAACATTCACCATTCTGCCTATATTTGAACATCTATATTCCTTCAATTCTTTCATCTGTTGATGTTTGTGAAGTTAAAGAGCTGAAACCTTTATTTATGCGGGTGAGATTCATCTATTTGAATTATTTCACCTACATACTAGGCAACGCCTGAAAATATTATTTTTTCAATTTCTATACTTCTTCATGGACCAGGTCATTTATCAACAATATTTTGAGTTTGTCCAAATATATTACCTTCACTTAAATGTTCTTCATCTCCGTTGTAATTTGTTAATATAAACAGCTCCCCAGGGAGTTGAATCCAGTCCTTGTCTACAAAAATTTGGACAAACTCAAAATATTGTTGACTTAAAAACGAGTTTTGACTATGTCCTAACAAGACGAAACGCATCACATTTGTTTTAAAAAATAAAAATAGAATTAAATTCAATAAAAGTGATTTATTTTGAATACCTTACCAAATTTCCATGGTTGTTGAATGAAGTTTTCTGTGTTATTTTGCCGTGCGTATTTATATCTTCAAATCTCGATGTATAAAGAAAAAGTACTTCGGTGAATTTATTGCTAAACGCACCAGTCAAAAGAAGTACGAAAATTTTGTATTAAAAAACGTAAAATATTTTAAAAGATACTTTCATGAAAATACTCAATTGATTTTTTAAAAAACGGCCGTTTTTTAATAGGGAGATAAGGCTTGCGCTTTTATTATTTTATTTTTTTTTGCGCCACAACAGGCCAGGAGGCCCAATTACAAAGGTGAATTACATCACAGAACACCCAGGCTAGAGAAAAATCACATTTATTTTTTTGTGTTCTGTCCAGGAATCGAACCCGGAACCTTCCGTGTGTGAGTCAAGCATCTTGCCCACTACACCACGTAGGCTGCTTTATATACTTAATAAGGGCACCTTATTTATTTATTTACTAACGGACATTGTCCATGTGTACAATTTATAGGGTTTAAATATTATAATAAAATAATAGTTTAAAACATAAAAAAATAGAAAAGAAGCATTGACAAACATAAGGGACATCGAGACAAGATCTGGACTATTTATTTAGTGCTCGTTTAAATCGTTGTAAACTTAAACCAACAAAATCCAGATCTTGTCTTGAGTTAACAATACGACAAAGACGGTACGTTATGTTATACACATTAAAAGTAGAGGAATGAAGGATAAGGTAATAAATTTGGAAAGAAACAAGAAGAGGAACCAGGAAAAAAAATATATTGGAAAAACAATAAAATAAAGGATGGTTAGGGTTCTAAGGATATAAAGTAATGTTTCATGCATTTCTTGAAGGTGGCCAGAGAAGATGCATTTTTTACCTGAAGAGATGACAATTTTCAAGGTCTGGCACCTTGAACCGAAAAGAGATTGCTGAAAATTGATGTGATGTGCTATGTGTGTTTTTTTTACGAAGCGAAAGACCACGATGAGAAATGAAATTCTTAGCAAAATATTTTGATGCACAAGGGTTGTGAAGAATACGAGTATTAAAATAAATGCGAGAGATTGAAAAATTATACGCTGATAAAAACTTGAGCAACTTGAGCTCGGAGCGAAAGGGGGATAGTCAATGGTCACATTCAATTACGATGTTTAGTATCACATTACAGCATTTGTCGTAGGGGTGTATTTAAACCACAAGTTGTTGCGGTTTGTAGTTCATGTAAAATATGATTTATCGTCATTCCCTAGTTAGAACATATGGTGTCCATAAAGAGCCTCCATGCATCTCTCAAGCCAGGTTCCTCATCCTCAGGGGGCTACTGGTCAAACCTGAAGATGTTAAAGAGCTCGCCCCCTACCTAATAGCCCGATACTTTACGGATCTGGGCATGGAGGGGGAGGTTTAGCAAAATGTATATACTGTACTCTCGCCTTCCACACAGTGGCCAGGCTCTGTATAGACCAGGGCTCGGAGGGCGAGAACTGTTCATAAAGGCCCTTCACAATAGATCTTCACAAGTTGCAGTGACGTCATGAGCTTGAATAGCACTGATCTCCACCTCTAAGAAAGAAATAAGAATCGCATTACAGCATCCGTCGTAGAGGTGTATTTAATCTACAAGTTGAAGCGGTTTGTATTTCATGTAAAATATGATTCATTATCATTCCCTAGTTGGAGCATATGGTATCCATAAAGAGCCTCACGTATCTCCTAAGCCAAGTTTAAGTCCCGTAGGTCTGACATAAACAACCGAAATACAGTCAGCAGCGGGCGTCCAAAAACTGATTCCTTGTAAAGTAGGCAATCGTGACAAAGGTCCTTAAGAGGTGATTAAAAGGATTAAACAGATTGAACCTATTTGTCGGCCTTGTGGCGTAATAGTTAGCGCGTCTGCTTACCGAGCAAGAGGTCTCAGGTTCGATTCGCAGCATGGTTGATTTAAAATATTAATTAAAAAGGGTGTTTTCACACTAGAATATTTCATAGTCCCTGGACTGGTACCTGAAGCGTAAGACTGCTCATCTTATCTTAATGTAACAAAAATGATCAAGATACGCTGCGATTGGTGTTCCAATGCAGTGCCATATGGAAAGGGAATGATGATGGTGAACTTATTGAACCAAAATTAATATTGTTTGCTTTAGCGCCTGCTGGCAGGCAATATGTATAACATACTCCTTTACAATGCAATCTGTAGAGCTTGTGGAAAATTTATTTACTAAAAAATTTTCAACTCGTTTTTTATTTACTTACTTATTTATATATTTTAAACGCCCACAGCTAGATTTTACATTGAAAAAACAATGTATAAGTCGGTTCATATATTTATAAACTGCGAAGTTATATAATTCTTCTGTACGTGTGATGTCACGGAACTTCTCCTAAACAACTTAACCGATTTACGTGCAGTTTTCAGCGAAATGTAGATCTTTGCGCTGTGCGTGTTCGTAGATATTAAAATTTTCAATCGAATGTGTGAAAAAAAAGTTAGAAGCATAAATATTTTTTTCATCGACCTACCAGGGTTGCATACGACGAGAACGCATGTACAAAAAAATGGAATGATGTTGTTTTTTTATGTTTTAAAAAAGTGTGTTTTTGAATGTTTACGAACAACACTCGCTTTTTATGGATTCCAATCAGATTCTATCCTTAAATTCCTTGTAATTTTTTTCCCATTTATTTCTTTTTGTAGTATTAATATAAATAATTAATAAATTAATTGAATATAAACATAAATACGTAGTAAATGACTGACTAAATTAATACAAGGCTGGTTTTGTAGATGTCTACTAAGGCGAAAGCGCTCGTTGGTCAAAATAATAAAAAAAGGACAAACTAAACCAAGAAGTTTTATTAATATCACTATTTATAATTTTATAAAAATATTAACTATGGAGTTTTATCAAAAAATATCACCAGAAAACATCAATATTCATAAAAATAATAAATTAAAAGTGTTTAAAACTGTGTTAACATTTTGCACAAAAACATTTTGTTATTTAGTCTTCTTTGTACATTCTTGGTCTTAGGAAATATGACCACATTTCTGATTATCGTAGGCAACTGAAATGGCTCAAAATTAGACAGCGGAGAGACTATCACTCCCTCTCACTTCTGTTCAATGTACTTCATAGTCTTAACGCTTCTATATACCTGCGTAAAAATTTTCAACGCTTATCAGTTCATGGTTTACCTCTTCGTTCTAATTCTCAAGACACTCTCTTAATACCCATCCACAATTCCTCTTTCTTCTCTAACTCATCTATAGTGTCCATGCGGCTCGACTGTGGAATCATCTCCCACCCACCATCAAAGATGTTACTACATTATCTCTATTTAAATCACGTCTGAAAAAACATCTCCTTTCTTTTCCTTAATCTCTCCTCCTTTCCTTTTTCCTCTTTCCTCTTTTTTCTTTTTTCCCATTTAGTAATATATTAAGAGAGTGCCTTGAGAATAAGAACGAAGATGTAAACCATGAACTGATAAGCGTTGAAATTTTTCACGCAGGTATATAGGAGCGTTAGGACTATGAAGTACATTGAACAGAAGTGAGAGGGAGTGATAGTCTCTCCGCTGTCTAATTTTGAGCCATTTCATCAGAAATGTGGTCATATTTCCTAAGACCAAAAATGTACCTTATGCATGTATTCTGAAGTCGTTCAAGTTTATCTAGTTGCTCAATATAATATCTACTAAGTTACATAATGCATTTTTAGTGTAAATTTAAAATCTGACAGAGTGATGTTGATGTAGTCTTTGTCTTTAAATTTTGTATTGTACACTGAAAAAGCCCCATATCATGAAATGAAATGTCGGGGAGACAGCTGGCGCGGAATTAAGTCTAGAGATGCCTTTCAAGTGACAGTTATATTCGCAAAGGACGCAAAGTGACCATTAGAAAATTACCACTCTATGACTTATGCTGTCGTGACCATGAAAACGGTTTTAAATTTTCCAATTATTGATTTCATAATGCCAAGCAACATTTTAATTTTATTATTATTCACCTTTCATATATAATTCTTCTGTACGTGTGATGTCACTGAACTTTTCCTAAACGGCTTAACCGATTTACGTGCCGTTTTTTAGCGAAATGTAGATCTTTGCGCTGCGCGTGTTTGTCGATATTAAAATTTTTAATCGAATCTAAAAAAAAGAGTTAGAAGCATAAATCTTTTTTTCAATCGACAAGAATGCAGATACAAAAAAAAATAAAGGATTTTGCATTTTTTATTTTTAAAAAAAATATTTTTGAATGTTCACAAACAACATTCGCTTTTTATGGTTCCCAATTAAATTTTTTCCTTAAACTCTTTTTATTTTTATCCCATCTATTTATTTTTAATGGATTTTTGGTAATACTAAAATAATATTAACTGTCATTCAATACATTTTTGTAAGTCGCATTCATGTATAGAGAGCACACCTATTGGTGAGAAGAGCTGAGTTTGACATTTGCAAAATGAATTCTATATTTAAAAATCAATTATTTTATGTTTTGGAATTCAACCATAAACGAGTACCTACCTAGAAACCTACTTATAAATGAAGTCTTTTTCCAAGCTAATAGCAGGCAACTCAACGTTAGGCAGAACAACGTATGACAGACGTCCTGCCCGAACGTTGGCTTGCCTGCTATTAGCTGGTTGAACAAACGTTTTTTCGCAAGTAAGACAACAACAACAACAAACCATCACGCCGTTTCCCCGTAGGGGTAGGCAGAGAAAATAAAACGCCATTTCACCATATATTTGCGTACAGACCTCGCTTCCTTTACATTCATACATCTTCTCATGCGCGCATGCCGATTATTCCTACTCTTACTTCGAAAAATAGCATGGATTCTTGGACTAGAGAGAGGTACTTATTCTTATGCTGATATAGTCAGTGTTAAATATTTATATTCTACAAAAACGTAAAACTAATATTGATTCCATATATATGTTCGGCATACTAAATGGTATAATCGATGTCCCATCATTACTGGGACAAATAAAATTCAATATTCCGACTCGTAGGTTGAGAAACAATGAAGTACTGTTTATCGATCAGCATAGAACAAAATATCGCCTTCATTCTCCAATGACCCGTCTTTGTCGTATTGTTAACTCAAGACCATATCTGGACTTTTTTGGTTTAAGTTTACAACGATTTAAACGAGCACTAAATAAATAGTCCAGATCTTGTCTCGATGTCCCTTATGTTTGTCAATGCTTTTTTAAAAATATACGTGGACAATGTCCGTTAGTAAATAAAAACTCTTAAATATTATCAGCCGTTCTTTCGCTGTCCATTCGCTCTACATGTCCAAACCAACGCAGCACCCCTTTCTTGATTCTGTCGATAATGCATTCCTTACACACTTCACGGATCTTGACATTTGTGCACCTATCATACATCGTTTTACCACACATTCGCCTGAGGGATCGCATTTCGACAGCATTTCACTTTTTTTATCATTATTATTCCAATTCCATACTTCGCTCCCATACATCAGGGTCGGGACCGGGACTTCGTTGTGAACTGCTAATTTTGCCTCTTGCGACAAACATTTATTTGCCAAGGTTGATTTAAGTGCACCGTTTACTCTGTTCGCGGCGCCCACCCTCCTTTCAATGTCATTCCATCCCTAGTAAACATACTTCCCAGATTTACAAATTCCTCTACCTCGATTTCACGTTTAGTCATACTTTAATTTCTTTCAAAAACCATCACATTCGATTTACCGACATTCACCAGCAAATCGCTTCCCTCGCATGCGTCGTTGACTTTTGTTACCAAGAGTTACCAATACTATACTACACCAATGACTACAGTCTGTATTGAATGCTGCAGCGAGAATTATGTTCGGAATCTCTAAGTTCAGTCGTATCACTCCACTACTTCGGGAATTGCACCGGCTACGTTTTCCACAGATGGTCGAATATAAACTCTGTTGGCTTTTGTATTTTTTTTCCATACATATATTATTCACATATAAATATAATTACAAAAATACACTTTAGAAAAATACATCTTAAAATTAAGCTATAACATAAATTGGAATAAATGCCCATAAAGACTACAGCATCTGAGCGTGGGCCATTCCTTTTTTTAACTATTAAAAAAAAATTGTAGCACATGTATATGGTATCACATGACCATGAAAAGAAAAAAAAATAAAGGAATAACCAAATTAACATATGCTGATATTACGAAAATATGATTTATTTGCATTACGCATTTATTTTTGATTTTATTATTTTTTTATTTTTTGTTAAAGAATGTGTCTATCTGCTCCTTCCAAGCTAATCCAAGACCTCAAACCTACTTTAAACTGTACCAGTGATTTAATGTTTTGTAGTTCCTTGGTTAGAAGATTGAAGGATCTTGGACCAACATGTAAGGAGTGCTTCTGTGCGAACTTAGTTCTGCATCCTGGAACTGACAGTACACCATCAGATCTATTACTAATACGATTTAAATTATTACTAAATAATTCTCTATTCAAGTAAACATTTCAGGCACTAAAATAAATATAATTTTCTAAAACTAAGGAGTCCACTCTACGTATAATTTATTACTAGGAAATAGTCTATATTTTTTGTGAATTATTTTAATTATATTTTTCTGTGCAATTTCTATTGAGCGACTATGCGCGTGCAAGACTCCTCCCCACCCTATTATTCCATATATTATCGAAGACTGGAATAAAGCGTAAATAAATCACTGCAGAACTCTGCTCCGGAATATCTAAGGGAACTATGCATTCCAGATGAACTAGCTGACAGGCGTCTCACGCTTAGATCAGCTACGTCTACGGCGAGAGGAAAAGTTATTATACCTCTACGCAAACAGCGCACTAAATTTAGTGAACGCGCATTTGCGGTCGCGGGCCCTACGGCATGGAAGCTGTAAAAATGAAGTGATGTTTCGGAAAAAACTTAAAACCCACATGTTCTCGAAATCATTTGAATAAATCCGTAGCATGTGACAACAAAATAAATTGTTTTAATTAAATTACAACTTTAAAAGCTTCAATTAAGTTTATCTTTATATATATATTTCCTTTCTACGTGTGATGTCACCGAACTCCTAAACGGCTTTACCGATTTACGTGCGGTTTTCAGAGAAATATAGATCTTTGCGTTGTGCGTATTCGTAGATATTAAAATCTTTAACCTGATATGTAAAAAGGAAGTTAGGAGCATAAATGTTCTATTCATCGATCTACCAGGGTTGCATTCGAGGAGAATGCATTTACAAAAAAATGGAAAGATGTTGTTTTTTTGTGTATGAAAAAGTTTGTTTTTGAATGTTTAATTTGTTTTTTGTGGATCTCAATCAGATTATTTCCTTAAATTTCTTATAATTTCTGACCATTTATTTCTTTCTACTGGATTTTTAGTAATACTAAAATAATATTAAATTCAAAACATTTTTTTAAATCGGAATCTTACATAAGTTCACCCCTGTGTTAGTGAGAAGACCGGAGTTTGACGTTTGCAAAAAGAATGCCATATTTGAAAAAATATTTATTTTATGTTTTGGAAATCGATCATAAACTAGTACCTACTTAAATTTAATATTTGAATATTGACAATTTTTAGTTTAGGAATTTAATCACAAACAAGTACCTAGGTACCTACTTATTAATAAAAAGTATTTTTCCGAGGCACACCAACGTTCGGGCAGGACTCGTCTGTCGGGTCAGCTAGTATATCTATATAATCACTATGTAAAGCGCCTTTGAGGTATTATATTACGAAAATGGCGCTATATAAGTTATCAATAATAATAATAATAATATACAAATTTGTTTATTACCGTTTATCAAGTATTTAGAAGATACTTAAAACACTATTATTGAGAAGGTATTTATTTAGTTTTTTTCTTTTCAATTGGAAGATTTTTCATTTTAATTATGGTTTGTGGGAGATCATTGAACAATCTTGGAAAAACGTAATTTAATGATCGTTCTCCGAGGAAATTTGCAATTCGGGGAACAATCAGGGAACCTTTAGTTTTCAATCTAGTGTTGTGAGTGTGGGAAACTCTTTTTTTATATTCCGGACGAACAAAGTGATTTATAATTAATTTGTAGTCACAAAGTTTAAGTGGCTACCATAGAACTAAGAATAGTCTAGAAACCGCATACGCACATCAAACAGAAGGCGACTAAACTACTCATAAATCAGTAGGTTTACGTTTTGACCCATTAGTTTCTTTGTAGACGTCGCTCAGTACGCAACTCCTGATTTGAATTCAACTATGCCGTGTTGTGTCCTTTTAAAGTGTAGAAATACTGCTAGGATCTTAAAGAAACAGGATTCATTCACATTTCATGTGTAATTAGCATAGAATGTGTATGTAACAAATGCATTACTTAAAAATTTTATTATTTTTCCATCTGTCAGATTGTCGAAGAACCAAAATGAACATTTCGTTAGTGTTGCCAGGGTTGCCTAATTTGCTCATTTAATGAGGGAACTAATGAAAATTGAATCTCGGATTAAACCACTATATCGTGAACATTTGACCGACATTATCTTTAAAACATCAAATATTATTTAACATGGTATAAAATTATGCATTTCATGTAAAATAAAGTTTGTTTTATATTTTAAGTTTAAAGTTCATCAATTCAATTACTCTTATTAAATTACTCTTTACTTATCTACTTTGTTGTGTCAATCAATATTTCCGCGTGCACTATAAAATTTTAGAGAAATTAATAGATCGCTTTTTTTTACCTTACATTTGTATTATGATTATATTTTTTCCCATCGTGCAACATTACGTGGTGGCATCACGAATGCGCGCGGCGAAAGTAAGGCATAGGGGGGGAATTTTTGGATACAGTGTCCATGCGGCTCGACTGTGGAATCATCTCCCATCCACCATCAAAGATGTTACTACATTATCTCCGTTTAAATCACGTCTGAAGAAACATCTCCTTTCTCTTCCTTAATCTCTCCTTTTTTCCTGTTTCCTCTTTTTTCCTTTTTTCCATTGAGTAATAGTTTTGATTTAAGGTAATTTTTAAACAAATACGCATTATTTCTGTTTTTGTATATATCTTTAGCTTTTTAATCTTTATTTTCTATTGAATATGTTATGTAACTTGAATTATAAAAATAAAACTATAATTTTATTGGTTGGTTGGAAGAAATTGCCATTTGGAAAAAAGACCGCCAATGTACAAATAACATTAGGTACAAAAATTAAAATAAATAAACAAATGATTCTACGCTCCTTCTAGACTATTCTTAATTCTATGGTGGCCACATTACACACTGTGTAACATTCACCATTCTGCCCATATTTGAACATTTGTAGTCCTATGGCTGAAACCTTTATTTATTGTTAATATTAACAGCTCCCCGGGGAGTTGAATTCAGTCAAAAATTTAGACAAATTCAAAATAATGTAAATAAATAAATATTGTAAAGCGTAAAAGACACTACAGATAAGTCTTTAGTATGCCTCGTGCGTATGAAGTCCGCAATATCAAAATCATATAACCTCAATAGAATCTGTTCAAAAAAAGTTATTAATGAAATTATTAACATATAAACAAAGAATATTTTACAATACAATGATATTTGTTCATAAAATTATAAACTCTAATAAAAAAACAGAATTTTGGAAAAAAATTGATCGGAACCAGCATGAACACGATCACAATACTAGAGAAAAGAACAAAATTAGACTTCCATTTAGGAAAAAGGCAAAGTCACAAAATTCAATTTTATTTAAAGCAATTAAAAAGTATTACGAAATGGAAAAAAATATTTATGAAGAAAAAAACATATCAAAATTTAAAATAATGGTCAAGACATATGTGATAAACAATTTATAAATTAAATATATTTGCGATGTTATTATTAGAACACACATAACAATATGTATTAAGATTTAAATAAATAAATAAATAATACGATAAAGTACCTTTTGTATAAGTCCCAAATTTCGAACCCACGTTCAAATTCAAATTACGAGCAACTTCTAACTCTTATTCATTTTTATTCTCTGATAAAACGCCGCGTTGTTTTCTACATAAAATTTATGTATAAAATATTAAACTACAAAGTAGATACTAACCTCCTAAATAAAATACAGATAAATGCGGGATTGAGATCACTCAGACATCGGGAAATATTTAAACTGCCTTTGTTTTCAAGTAATGCTACATACCACACGCCTATGGCCCGCATGTGTCGGGAATATAATACATACTGCCGAAACAATAAAATAGTCATTTTTCATGATACTCTCTCAGCTTTTGCGAATAATCTCTTGGGAATAAATCTTATTTAATAAGTACACACGTACAACTTATTTTTTATTGCATTATATCCTGTTATATATGAAAAAAATATTAAAAGATATGTATTACATCTTAGTATATAAATCTAGTTTGTGTAATTCTATAATTGAAGATATATATGCATGTAAAATTGTATCGACGAATGCTTTCAAATTGTATGTTTCCTAGTATGTATCTTTATTTAATTACCTCATAAAATAAAATAAAATTAAAGTAGTGGATGATTTCGTATTAGCTACTTTAAGGGCACATTGCCCGTCAGGTACAGTATGTATATTGTCAGATTTACTTTCTCTTTTTAATTAACGTCTCGGACGATCCGATAATGCGTGTGACGTCAGGGGCTGATTAGGGAAGATACGGAGAACGCACACAGAGATAAGCGCATCCGCGTTTGTTTACTCCACTTCACACACACACACACATATTTTTATGTTTTTAAAGAAAATGGCTTTGCTTAATAAATTGTATGCTTTTGCCAATGTCATGTTGAATCATTTTCTAAACAAACTGATTTGCAGTACGCAACCAGCAACCAGCAACCGGGCCCAACCGTCGGGTCTGCAAGCAATTATTAATCAATATCATAAAATGGGCTCACGATAATGGGATAATACTGAACATAAATAAAACAAAAGTGATGCTTATTCATTCTACACATACAAGTAAACAAAACAAAATACTTAATGTTAAAGGTCACGATTATGAATGTGTCCATTTGAAAAAATCACCTTGTGCCTGTCAAACGATAGAAATGGTCAAACAATATACATATCTAGGCTTAACTATTGAAAATAATTTTCATTGGAAATTACATGTAGAAAGTGTTTGCCAAAAACTAAAAGCGGTACTTATAAAATTTAATCATTTGAAATTCTGTGTTCCGCGGGCCACTCTGTACTGTTTATACCATGCGCTGGTTGAGTCAATTATATCATAATATGGAGTGAGTTGTTACGGGCTAACATTTACAACGTATACAAATAGGATAAAAAATTACAAATTAGATGCCTTAAAATGTTAGCAAGTAAAACCAACATGATAACTTGTCAAAATGACTACGAAAATCTTTTCCCGATGTGTAAAGTTTTGACGGTACAGAATATGATATACTATCGCCTGGTAACAGAGGACTTCATGGATTTCTACAAAACGCCAATATCACATAAGCATGAAACGCGCCAAAAAGTAAGTGGAAATTTCATAGAAAGAAGAGCTCTAAATGCGTATGGAGAGAGGACCAGGGCGTATATACTCCCTCGCATAGTAAAGAGACTCCCGGACGAAATAAAGAATAGTGATATAAATAAAAACAAAGTAAAGTTGATTTTAAAAATCTTTTTTTTTAAATTCTAAGTTTAGTGTGTAAAAAAAAATAATTTTAAAATGGGGAAACAAAACAATTTAAAACAGTGTCAAAAAAAGTGTTTGTTTATTATTTTTTATATATTTCGTTATCAAAAAAGACTTGTATTTAATTTTTTTAAACTTTTATTTTATTATTGATTGATTTGGTGTTTATTTTGTAGAACTCCATATTTAAACTTATAATTAGAAATCAAACACTGATTTGAGTCTACTGAACACTTTATTTTATTTTTACAAATATAAACATATAAAAATAAAAACTTCGTGACAATTGTTTCGCCTTATTAGGGCATTTTCAAACGAATGTGAAGATTATTTGGATTGAATGTCCTTATATAGTTATATAATTCAAGGTACTTAAGTGATTATTTTAATGTACATGCTTTATGATTAATGTACATGCTATAGTTCATAAGATTATTTTTATTTTCTACTTAAGTACCTTGAATTATATAACTATATAAGGACATTCAATCCAAATAATCTTCACATTCGTTTGAAAATGCCCTAATAAGGCGAAACAATTGTCACGAAGTTTTTATTTTTATATGTTTATATTTGTAAAAATAAAATAAAGTGTTCAGTAGACTCAAATCAGTGTTTGATTTCTAATTATAAGTTTTTTTATTTTATTGATATATTTAAGATTTTTTTATATTAGTAGGAAGAGAAATTAATGGAGCCAAATTCATGAAAAGGATTAGCATTTGGTCATTTATTTGGCAAACAAAGTTTAAGTGGTTGAGATCTTTTTCTTCAAAACGACAATCGCAAATGTGGAAGTCAAAGACACCGATTCTCGCTAGATGAGTCCCCGTACAGCAATGCCCTATCCTCATTCGACAAATGGTGGATGTATCTTTTTTTTTCAGCAAAATTTTCTTAAACCGAAGACGTGATGGGATATTAGGTTGAATGAGAGCGTATTGATTTTTAATTTTATCTTTCAATTTTAATTCTTAACTTTTAATTTAAACTTTTAATTTAAACTTTTGAATATAATTTTACTTTTGATTTTCACTCTTAATTTATACTTACTTACATCTACATACTACCTGCATCTAATAATTTATTGTTGGTTGTGATTTTTTACAAATAAATTTAAATGTTCCTCGAAGCAGAGAGAGAGCTATACAATGTCTTCTCCTTTTTATGTACTTTTTATGTAATATTTTTATTTTTACTTTTTTAGAATTCATTATTTTTCCCCTCTCCTCCTGCATTCATAATAAATTAGTGTGAAATCTGTAATTGGTCTTACTTTTCATAATTGTTCTTTTGTACCTTGTTTTATATAAAGACTGTATGATTTCATTAATAAATTAATAAGTAATGTTTTCCTGTTGAAATTTTGGAAAAGTTCCATTTGCAGGACCAGCTGGAAGACATATCAATATTTGGGATTGTCATAAGATCGTCGGCTGGTAGTTAGAGTAATTTGTACTTCCATTTAATACAGCTCCCTTAGCTAAAGGATCGACTTTATCATTACCTGGAATACCATGATAGCTCGGAATCCAAGCTAGGGAAACCTGAACATTTTTTTGTTTCAGTAAGTATAATTTTTCGCGAATTCGGAATATAATATATTACGACTAGAATCAAATAAATCATTCCAACGTTTTTCTTCCATTTGTCCATTTTGTTTTCTTCGACGATCTGACAGATGGAAAAATAATTAAATTTTTCAGTAATGCATTTGCTACTTACACATGGAATGTAATCCCATCCAGTTTCTTCAAGATCCCAGCAGTATTTTTACAATTTAAAACGACACAACAGTGCATAGTTGGATTCAAATCGAGAGTTGCGTATTAAGCGACGTCTACAAAAAAACTAATGCGTCAAAACGTAAAACTACTTCTTTAAGAGTAGTTTAGTTGCCTTCTGTTTGATGCGCGTATGCGGTTTCTGGACTATTCTTAATTCTATGGCTGGTGTTTTTCTGGGCTGTCGTGCCACGCGTCCAACACTCTATGACGTCACCTTTAAATTTTCGTTGCCATAGGTTAAAAATAAACGTGAAACTTATTGAATATTATGTAATACAGTAGGTACTTGATAAGTGAATGGTATTTTGGGCATGCGACTATCGGGGGAGGCTGAGATAAGCCAAACAGGCGGGAATGACGTCATCAATATCAATTTACGTGAATGCACACCGCTCCCGGGCAGATAGTAACTAAGTGACTAGTTTGAGAACAAAACCGAGAGAATTTTATTTATTTTAGTACACAAACATTCGAAAATAACACATAAAATCATTCATTCAGATGGAAAAAAAAAATAATACAACCTTCGGTCAAAGAGGATTAACCTACAACTCGGCTAAAGTGTACAATCTACTGTAACATATTACAACAGAGATGAAGAACATTAAGGAAAGGTAATATAGAAGTCTAGGCATCTACAGGGCTTATGACCTGTCAATGGCTGGTTTAAGTGGCCACTGAAAATGTTATATTAGTCCTTGTCTACAAAAATTTGGACAAACTCAAAATATTGTTGATAAATTACCTGGTCCATGAAGAAGTATAGAAATTGAAAAAATAACATTTTCAGGCGTTGCCTAGTATGCAAGTGAAATAATTCAATTAGATGAATCTCACCTGCATAAATAAAAGTTTCAGCTCTTTAACTTCACAAACATCAACAGATGAAAGAATTGAAGGAATATAGATGTTTAAATATAGGCAGAATGGTGAATGTTACACAGTGTGTAAAGTGGCCACTTAAACCAGCCATTGACAGGTCATAAGCCCTGTAGATGCCTAGACTTCTATATTACCTTTTCTTAAATGTTTTTTATCTCTGTTGTAATGTACACATTTCGTTTTTAGGATTCCAAATTCTATTATTGTATTGATATAATTTTATTTATGACGCATTACGTATAAGTTTGAAATCATTTTTATTCTAATATTAAGTATCAATTATATTATAATCGTATTATTATGTACATGACTATAATTTCATTTTTAAAAAAAAACAAAGAATTTTGAAAAAGTAGGAAGCACGAAATCACCCGACACTTGCGTGTAATTTCGTACATCGTTCGTCTGATTTCGTACATTTTTTTAAGGCTCAAAAAAGCACGGTTTAATGTATTTTTACAAATGATAAAATGTCTTTACCAAGCAATCTTTTATTTCAGTTTTTGCATAGACACATTCATTCGCAAATTCACATAAATAATTAGTGGCAGAAGTTTTACCACTGCATAAAGCAGTTGACGAATTTTCGCATGACGCCTCTGTGCCATAATTTTCCGTTCTTACCAAATTCTTGGCATATTACTCATATTATCTTATCTTAACTTCATGTTCATTCTAATACTGTTTATAGTTAGCACGGCCGCAATTATGAACGCTATGTTCATCTGCACATATCGAGACGGTACACTCTACTTCTGTACTCGGTATGTTCAACCGGCTTGTTATCTCGACGTCGTATGATCGAATAGAACCAATGAACGACCCCGAAAATTTAGTCCGAGTTCCTTACTTCATTAACTCGTGTTTTATTTCTATAATAAATCACAATGAACTTCCATCAAGAATTTTCACTTGCAAACTTCAATGTTTTAATTAGGTTTAGTTATAGTTTATTATTATTAATATTTGACACTTTATATACATATACAATAAATATACATATAAGGGCGGGCATATTGCCTTAAGGCAATTTCTTCCTACCTACCCAAACCGTTCAGTTTGAGAAAATTATAAATACGTGGACTTATTGAATCTTACAATTTTATACAAAAATTAAAAGCGAATATTAATAAAAATAAATATAAATATTTTTTAAAAATAACACTATACTATGAAGAGAGGAGAGGGGATGGGAAGGAAAGAAGAAGGATAAAGGAACAATTTAAATATTTAGATAGTGACATTTCAATCTTGACTTAAATGTAAATAAAGAAGGGGCATTATTTTATGTTTTGGAGTTCAAACATAAACAAGTACTTAGGTAGGTACCTACTTAAATTCAATATTACTTTAAGATTTGGAATTCAATCATAAAAAAGTACCTACTTACCAATAAAAAGTTACAACATCTTTTCTACGTTTATCCGAACGTTTTTTACTAAAGATTTTTTAGTAAATTTTTGTAAGTATACTTAATTATGTTTAATCTTAAGAGGAAACGCGGTCTGACTTCTCTTCATACAAACGTATTCACGTATTTTCTCTCTGAATTTTGACACTAGAGATTTTTTTTTTTACAATAAGAACAAAAACAAACCATTCCCCGCAAGGGTAGGCAGAGAGGAAATAACGCCATATCACTCTATCGTTGCATTCGGATCTCGCTTCCTCTTCATTCATAGATCTTCTCATGCACGCGCGCCGATTATTCCGACTTTTACCATGTCCTTTTTCAAGTATTTGTTGGATTTGGTCATGCCATGTCTTTCACGGTCTTCCTCTATTTCTGCATCCATGAACGTTCGCAGTGTATATATTTTAGCCGTTCTTTCGTTGTCCATTCGCTCTACATGTCCAAACCAGCGCAGGGCTCTTTTTTACACATTATAGATGTTTACCCAATGGTAATGCGTGTCCCTATACGGTTTCGTTTTTTAAAAAATGTTTACTATGGGAACTAGAATCATTCAAACCCGTAAAAAGCACAGTGTTATCTGTTGTCTTCGGGCGCACGGTCCACGGTATACAAATATAACTATTTTTGAAAAGCGCAAAACATACCCATACATAAAGTTTTATTGTGATACTCTGTCTAAAAAAATAACAAAATCGGTTCAGTTTTGAGGTGCGGAAAACGGTACAGCGAAACGTCGATTTTGTCTATTCTAACAAAAGGTCTGACATACAGTTGTCTTTTTCGCACAGTATCGGGGAGGCATCTGCAAGACAGTGACAGGAAAACAATCTTCGAACACCTTATTTATCAAAATTCTCTGTCCTCACAAATGAAATTTGGGCTTAATACAATATTTGATATCAAACTTTCGATTGTGTTCATTTAATATATTTAGCAAGAATTCAAATCTAGCAATAGCAAAGCATTGCCGGGTTCAGCTCGTTATGTATAAAATAAATAATACACTGACACTCCGGAATGTGCCTGTGGGCCAGTGGAGTGGCCACATCCATAAATAAATAGGAAATATTATTAATATTTAAAGCATTAACTTTGTGGGCAAATATTTTAATAAATGTTTTTAAATATTAGTATATAACCACTTACGACTTTTCTATGTCTACCGGTTTCGAGACGTACCCTTCTCTTCGTGTTTACCAATTAAAATGCAATTCTTGTCCTTCAGTTTACGTTGGAAGAGCATCAAGAAATTTTGATATTCGTGTTAAAGAACATATGAGGTGTCTTCACAATAATAATTTCTCTGAATGCGCAAATCACCTAATTAATTTAAATCATGACTTTAAAAAAAATACAGAAGTTAAAATCTTACATACAAATAAAAAAGGGTTACAAGTAAATAATATGGAAATTTTTCACATTAGGAAAGCTTTACAAAATAATTTTTCTGTGATCAATAATCAACCTTTCAATATAGCCCGTTATACAATGTTCCACTGTAATGGTCACCCTAAACCTATTAAGCTCAACCCCTCCCTCCATCCCATTTACTTTTTCCATCAATTCTCAAACAGCATAATATTTTCATAATTTAATCAGTGCATGTTTGTCCTAATCAGTGCATGAGCTTATTAAAATGCATGTCGTGTTGGTTTTATATTTTTGTGCAACAACTATGGTGAAGGTGTATAGTGGGTTTTGCATGTTGGTTTAATTGGTGTCCTGACGAAGAGGCGAGTACGTCTCGAAACCAGTAAACATAGAAAAGTCGGTAAGTGGCTATATATAAATATTTGATAACATTTATTAAAAAGGAAATGTTATTTAATGTACCAATTGTATAAACATATTTTTTGTGAACTATGTATTTTTTTTTAATTTTTTTTTTAAAAAAGAAATATTTGCGTTCTTATGATTTACCCAAATATTTAATTTTGAGGGCCATTTTCAACGAGTTGTAAATAACTCACTATTAGAAAATGGAATCAAGTTGGGGTAGAGTGGGATTCGAACCACGGACCTTTGGTCCGTGAGTCCGAGACACTAGCCACGGGACCACAACCCGACATTTGTTTTATATATTAGATTAAATAAATAAATAAGTTATATACGCCTTTAAAAAGAAACTTTTTTAGCACAAATTTTTAATGTACTCTTCTTTTGGCCAGTCTTTTTTTTTGCTGGCTGGAAGATATTGTTTTTACCAATAAGTACGCCATACTTTATATTTAAAGATTTTTTTATTTAGGAAAATACATACATGAACAGAAAATATAAAAGGAAAAATAATGAAACCGCAAAACCGCGAAACCAGCTTGTCAGCACGTTCCTTGTTTTTTCTTTACAAAGAAAAACGTTAAAGAAATTTAAAAAGTAGTATAAATATAATTGAGAACTAAATTAAGTAAATAAATTATGTAAAAATTACATTAAATAAAATATTTATTTTTTTAATCTGCCATCTGAAACGTAAGATTTTCACACCTTCATTCCAGACTGGTTGAACGGAAAATGTTGGTTTTAAAAATAGTTCTACACTCATTATTTTATTGTTCCTGGACTGGTTCCTTACCTTCCAAAAAAATTATCCAGATACGCTGCAATTAGTCTACCAAACCTCTTCGAATACATGCAACAGATCCAGAGCGATGTTTTTCAGCATAGCGGTAAACCTTACAACAGACATAACCATTGGCAGATTGGTCCTGTGTATCGGAATATGAAACAATTGATCTCTCAGGTAATTATAAGAAAGATACAAACCAATGCTCATCATAATCTCAAATTATTATTGTAACCATCGATCATACCGCGCAACAATCGATAAAAATGTGTCGTCAAATACACATTTCTTCTAGTCTTTAAACTGTTGTAGCCGAGCATACCCTGGAGAAACTCGGTCGGGTAGAGCCGAGGATAATACCCGTACTCTCTCATGTAGAGATATCTCAGAAACTTCTTTTGGATTTTCTGTATCATAAGAGAGTACTTCAGTTTATGTGGCCCCCAAATAATCGAGCCATTCTCGAGTCAACTTCGCACCAAGGAGTTGTAAAAGAGTTTTTAGTACGTGGGTATTTTTCAAAACCCTGGCAGTACGCAGAACGAATCCTAAAATCCTCAATGCATTACCACTGATTGTCTCTGTGTGTTCATGAAATGTCAGAGTGCTCACAAATCTAACGCCCAGATCCTTGACATTTGATGTTCGTATCAGATTCTGGTCATTCATTTTACAGCGAAAAAATAGAGTTTTTTGGGCCCTCGCGAAGGACGTGACCGGACACTTGGAAACATTAAACCTAAGTTTGTTCCGCCTTCCCAATTCAGATATATTAGATAAATCCACTTGGAGAAGACAAAAATCGTAACTAGATCAAAAAATTATAACTCACCTCATAATTTCATTTTCTCTCTGTTCCTCTTGTTTCTGCCGAAGCATCACTCCTTCGATGATCGCTCTTTCCTCGGCCGTGAGATAAGATAAATCCGGCATGTCAGCCATGGTTAGTCAATCCTTTATATCGAATATAATACGCCGCACTGAGCACTCACAAATCCCACACAGAAACACGAATCATGATCCTGTCGACCGGAACGAGAGATCAACTGTTTTTCAGAGAAAATAACCTACGCATGAACGCATATTTACGTGAAAATTAAAACAGAACACACCGCAAAAAAAATCAAAAGCGGACATGACAGATTATCAAACACGAATTTAGCTGCGAGCCAATCTGTCAAACGCAAAGTTTGCGTCGATTTTCACGGTTTTCTGTCATTCAACGTACTTGTCAATCAATTTTTAACAGATCTGTTTCAAATATGATATTTATACACAAAACTTATCGCAAATTGAAAATGCGTCTTTTTTGCACTCGTTTAAAAATTCTACACGATTATTTGATCTTCTTTTGTCGCTACATGTTCCGCTGACAATCGCCATAACAATGTATATTCACTCCGCTACCTTTGTTAGTCTTCCTCGCTATCATCTCGCCACATATCAGTTAGTAATCACTGTTTGACACAATTTTAAGCGGCGCCGCAAATATATAAAAAAATAATAATACCGAATGAGTTCCGAAAACGCGAACGACTTAAACGCGTTTACCATCTTGGGTAAAGTTTCGAACGGACGACACTTTTACATAGATGTATACAAAAATAGCACCATCGTCCGTCAACTATTGTGCCATTAAATCAAGTAAACTTCGAGGAAGGGGGATGGCGTGAAACGAGATATGTAGCAGATTTTATCGCGGATCGGCGCTGTTGGAATTCAATGTCCATATTGCGGAAGCTTCGCGAAAACGAACGGATACTCAAACAATAAAAATATAAACATACATCATTTATTTGTGTAAAACTTTTAGGGGTAAAGTGTCCTCAAGCTGCGGTTGTTTCTCGAATCAAACACAGCGCAAATATTGTGAGCTCTCCGTTACGAGGCGAGGTCGTTCGCGGTCCGCGGGGCTTCATCCTTTTCTATTTTTTTTTCGTTTCTAGGGCTCTTCTGTACCGGGGCGCGGGACACGGAGGGACAGTCGCGGATCGCGGGGGCCCTCGGAGGCTTAATAAATAATAGGATGCGTTAAACATTAAGCCAATGGCCGCTGCCTCACGGCGTGACGTCAGCACTGGTTGTATATCGTATTGATCTCTGGGGGCGCCGCGCATGCGTCGCGGACCATAGACAAACCTTCCCACGTAGAAAATTCTGGAGGATTTCAAACCGGTTTTTGGGAAAGCGCGCAGGAAATATTTATTTATTTAAACAATGTAATTAAATGTTTTCTTTGTTTAAAATCACAAAATAAATTTAATCTGTCGACACTGCCGCGTGTGACACGTGCTGCAGACGTATCAGGCTCTCCTGAGACTCAAGTCTGAATCTTCTTAACACCGATCTTAACACGATCTTTCGGCTTTATTGGGCGGAATTAAGAGACGCGGGATTGACGTGAAAGGAGGCGAGAGTGCTGGCTGTCGATAGGGTCTCCTGGAGACTTCTGATAAAGCCCACATGCTCCACTTAGGACTGGATGTGGAAAAAGAAAAGGAGAATAAACGTGTAGTCAATAAAAACCATACAAATCAAAATAATGTAAAAACAAAAATCACAAATATACGGTACATAGTTTTATGGTGAATACGTAATTTTTTTTTGTCAACATCAACAGTTTTTGAAAACCATATTTTTTTATTTATTAGTGTATACACGGAACCAATGCCTTTTATAAACGTAAACAAAAATACAATTAACATACAGTGTTTTATTACAAAATTATGAAATAATATAATAACAATATAGCTACATATTACACAGTTGTTTTACAGATGTTCTATATAATAACTTTGGGATTTGAATACTTAACATACTTAGGTAGAAAAATAATAAAAATAAAGATAACGCGGTATATTCGAAATAGCGAAAAATCATAAATCGTTGATTTGTTGGTATTGTTGCAATGTATATTTAATGCCCTAGGAATAATACTAACTGTCTCCTGATAAGAGCTCAGGGGTTCTCAACCATTTTAAAAATAAAATATGAAAAGTGACAAAATAATAAACCTTTTTTAAAAAAAAAATATTTTTTTTAATACATAAAAAAATAAAATTCAAAAACTAAAAAAAAAAAACAAATATCTAGTCGTACGTTTATAAATATATTAGACATGTATTTATTTATACATTATTTTTCTTTTTTTATAAATGAACATAAATACTTAAACATCAGTCGAAATCCTAAATTATTTCTTTAATAGCAAGTTTAAACTTTATTTGGCTAATGTGAAAAATGTCAATACAACTGATCTGGTTCCCTAGACTGTGCAATCTTGAAATAGGTGAATTCATAGCATAATTGGTAGCAGCAATATCTATATTTCTGACTATCTAGTATGTAGGCAACTGAAATGACTCAAAATTAGACAGCGGAGAGGCTATCACTCCCTCTCACTTCTGTTCACTGTACTTCATAGTCCCAACGCCCCAATATACCTTCGTGAAAATTTTCATGGTTTACCTCCTCGTTCTAATTCTCAAAGCATCCTCTTAATACCCGTCCACAATTCCTCTTTTTTCTCTATTTCATATGGTGCCCGTGCGGCTCAACTGTCCACTATTAAAGACGTTTCTAGAGTATGTCTGTTTTATTATTATGATGGATAACTTATGCATCGCCGTTTTCGTAATATAATACCTCAAATTTAATATTATTTTAATAAAAATTAATTAATAATATTAATTTTAGACTTTATTTGAATAAAATTAAATTTTACTTTTTGAATTTGTAATTTAAGTAAAACAATTTTCATTTTTATTACATGCTACGGATTTGTTCAAATTATTTAGAGAAAAGGTGGGTTTTAAGGTTTTTCCGAAGTTTCACTTCACTCTCCCACAAACCATTATTAACATGAAAGATCTTCAATTGAAAAAAAAGAACTGAATAAATATCTTCTCAATAATAGTGTCTGAAATATCTTCTAAATACTTGATAAACGGCAATAAACAAATTTGTTTAATATTATTAATATTATGGATAACTTATATAGCGACATTTTCGTAATATAATATATAACCTCAAGGGTGATTTACATAGTGATTCTATAGATAAATCAACTTAATTGAAGCTTTTAAATTTGTGATTTCATTAAAACAATTTATTTTGTTGTCACATGCGACGGATTTATTCAAATGATTCAGGGAACAAGTGAGTTTCAAGGTTTTTTCGAAACTTCACTTCACTCTCACAGTTTCGCACCTCTGCTGGGAGAAAATTCCATGCCATAGGGCCTGCGACCGCAAATGCGCCTTCACCGAATTTAGTGCGCTGTTTGCGTAGAGGTATAATAACTTTTCCTCTCGACGTAAATGTAGCTGATTTAAGCATGAGACGTCTGTTAGCTAGTTCATCTAGAATGCATAGTTCCCTTAGATATTCCGGAGCAGTGTGCAGTGACTTATACATAAGCCGACAGTTTGTATTCCACCCTCTGTGGAAGACGTAGCCAGTGAATTCCCGAAGTAGTGGAGTGATATGACTGAGCTTAGAGATTCCAAAAATAAGTCTCGCTGCAGCATTTAATACAGACTGCAGGCGAGTCATTTTATTCATCGGTAGACCTGCGTAGATACCATTACAATAATCGACTCTAGACACTACAAACGCATTTATCAATTGTCGGGCGGCATCAACCGGCAAATTTTTGCGTATGCATTTAATTTGTCTCAGCTGGTAGAAGCATAAACTTATCGTTCTACTAATTTGAGCGTCAAGAGAAAGGTCAGAATGAAGGAAGACTCCCAGTAGTTGAACGGTGGGTAAAGCGGTACTTCTTACATCGGGTAGTGCCGTATCCTGAATTAAATTCTGTCGTCTGGCTGAAGCCATCCATTGTTCCGTTTTAGATGGGTTTAATGTTGGTCTATTTTCAGCAATTCAGTTTCTTATTTAAATGCTGTGTATTTTGTTTTTGAGTGATTTAGTGTTGGATAATTTGAGTCTAACCATTTTTTACTAAGTTTAAGTCATTTTCAGCCTTTTCAAATACAATATCTCATGAGCTTCCTTAAGATAGGCAGCTTTAAAAAAAAACTGGAAGTGCGGCTAGGAATAACAGGCGCCACATTCAACCGTATGAAGGCTGTCTGAAGATTGAATATTTACTCAGTGAAAACCAAATGCCGCCAATATAACGCCTGCATAACACCTATTCTTCTCTACGGATGTGAACCGTGACACCTCACTAGGGCCAAAAGCAGCAAACTTCCAAGTTTTGAGAATAGCTGTCTCAGAAAAATCTTGGGTGTGCGGTGGTTTGGATTTATGGGGAATGAAGTAATAAGTGAACGGACGCAGCAAACTCCGGTGACAACTGTCATCAAGCGGAGGCGATACGGTTGGCCTGGCCATGTGCTGAGTTTTAACCACGCTTGCCTACTTTACAAGGCGTCAGGTTGTCGACGTCCTGGACGTCCACTGCCGACTGTTCGTCGGCAGTTCGTGTCACAACTACAGGACGCGAACCCGACTTGAAGAATCCGACAGAGATGCTTGGAGGATATTAGTGGACACCATATGCTCCAACTAGGGAGCGGATATGGAATAATGAATGAATACCATTGTTGACCGTTTGTTTCTGTAAAATAAATAAATAAATAATATTAAATATGATAATTTCACTGAAAACAAGACTGCGCCTGCATGTAGGCAAAATGCGTAACTTTCGACGCCACCAATATTTTCGTCGAAATGGGCGAGTTTTCGAAAAAAAATATCAGGTCAATTAAATTAACGGTTTTCACAAAAAAAA
Organism: Micrasema longulum; assembly: GCF_059751315.1. Taxonomy (NCBI): domain Eukaryota; kingdom Metazoa; phylum Arthropoda; class Insecta; order Trichoptera; family Brachycentridae; genus Micrasema; species Micrasema longulum. The sequence goes on from NW_028277604.1 coordinate 70,806, forward strand.
ATAACTCACAGTTTTCTACTTATTTAAATAAGTTTCGGATTCGGCCGAAAATCTTGTTTCGGTCGATCCTTGGACCAAAAGAGTATATTGTATATTATACTTATAGTCTCAAAAATGTAGCAAATACATTTTCACTTGATATTATTATGGCCGTGTCGTCTATTAGTATACTATTAGTATACGACTATTAGTATACAGGGTGTTCTTTAAACCCTGTCACATCCGAAACCACGATGATTAGTATGAGCAAGAAGACAGCATATTTTAAAAAATATTTAGAACAAAGAAATTTTTTCATAATAAAATATTTTAAAAATCAAATGGTTGCTTACTTCTGCAGGGGAGAAGTGAGGGGAGCGCGGTGCAGTATCAGACTCCCCCCTTCCCCCTTCTCGTTTCACCCCTGCATAAGTTGGCAAACATTTGCTTTTGATATTTTATTTTTCAAATTTTATTCGTTCTAAAAAGATATTTAATGGGCCAATGTCTTCTTGCTCATACTGATCATCGTGGTTTCGGATGTGACAGGGTTTAAAGAACACCCTGTATACAATATACTCTTTTGGTCCAAGAATCGACCCCTGTGCAACTTTTAATGTGCAGATATGTATATCGAGGGGTACTAGACCCATCGGTACAAACCGATGTACTTACATTAAAACTTGATGGTGGAGGGGATCGGTAGGGTATCTTCGTAATTTCTCGGGAGGATTTTATCTGCAACTACGACGGCATCTGAAGCTATGTTATTTTAGTGCGTAGATATGTGTACCGTGACGTACGCTTCTCATTGTTTCATATCGATATACCTACCCAAAACTTGAAGTTGGGGGTCGGTGGTGTATCTTCGCAATCGCTTGAGATAATTTATCTTCAACTATACCGTCATGGCGAAGGTATGACGTCCTTATCTTCCCATCATAATCGAGGCCCTGGGCTGCAAAAGGTCTTAGCATTTTTAATTGTCCTTTCATTTCGGCCTTTTCATATACCATCTGTAATACAAATTACCAGTTTAGGAATTATTTTTTTTCCGATTCCAAGGACTGTAGGACATCCGACATAATTGTTTTAATATTTTTTCATGTGTACGTGATAAAGCATTTTGGAAAAGAAAAACCTAATTATTCGTACTTTTTTCTCCGCGCTCATCGTATACTCCACTCGGCCCGATGTACCCACAGATCTCTCAATGCCCAAACTTTTGTTCGGCTGATCTCGGTGTGATTACGGCGGCCTCCGTAGTGCAGTGGTCAAGACGCTTGACTCACGTACGGAAGGTTCCGGGTTCGATTCCCGGTGAGAACACAAAAATTACAATGTGATTTTTCTCAATCCTGGGTGTTTTGTGATTTAATTCACCACTGTAATTGGGCCTCCTGGCCTGTTGTGGGCGGCCTCCGTGGTTTAGTGGTCAAGACGCTTGAGTCACGCACGAAAGGTTCCGGGTTCGATTCCCGGTGAGAACACAAAAATTAAAAATGAGATTTTTCTCAAGCCTGGGTACTCGGTGATGTAATTCACCACTGTAATTAGGCCTCTTGGCCTGTTGTGGTGCAAATAATAATAACAATAATAATAATAAAATAAAAATAAATCAAAAAAATAAATATAAAAATATATATATATATTTTATTTATACTTTTACATTGTTTGTATGCTTTTTTTATACGGAATAATGTTCCCTCACTGGGGTGTCCCGAGCCGAGGGAAACATTTTACAAAATGTAAAACACCCTTAAATTAGTTATTTAACAAAGTTAACATAATAATAATAAAACGTAATTTATTTATTTAACTTTTTGTACGTAATGTTATTTGTATATTGGCGGGCTTATTGCCAAATGGCAATTTTATTCAACCAACCAATAATTTATTAATTAACACAATTATCATTAACATAATAAACAATAAAAACTAAAATAATCATAAAAATCATAACCAAATTATAGACCAATAGAATAAATAGACTTATCAAATGGATTACTAGTTGAAACTCTGCATTTTATTTTTGTAATATTTTATACCTCAAATGCAATTATCATTCATTCAAACATTACCAAAGATATTGTAAAATACGCTATTTTATTATTCTTCTATGGTCACAACTGTCACTTTTGATAAATGTAGGTTAATCGCTTCAAAAATATACAGCCAAGTAAGGCGGATTGGGAACAATAATAGCTGAGCAAAATTTTACACAAATATTTTATTTCAAAATAAACGGTTGAATAACTTTTCTCACTTATTAACTATTTATGTTTATTTAAAAATTATGGGAAAATAAATAAAACAACTTCGTTTTTAACCACTAATTTTTATTTTTCTGAATTCGCAAATCATCTGATAGAAAATAATCATAACTTCAATAAAGACACTGGATTAAAAGTACTTCATGTTGAAAATAAAATATTAAAATAAGACATCTTAGAAATCTTAGAAATTAAAAAAGGTATTCATAATAAGAAAACAATAATTAATAACCAAATAAACAATATTTATTTTATTCCTCTCCTGTATGACTTCGAAAATAATGATATTAAATTACCACCCGTGTAGGGAAAAAACGACTTGATGTATTGTGTCCATGTGTATTTAGTGAACATGATAAAAATAAAAAAGGAATCAATTCATTAGTTACGTAAACCTTGACGAAGCTTGTTTGCTTTGAAACCGGTCGGTGAAAAATAAAAATGGTTAAAAACAAAGTTGTTTTATTTATTTTATTATAATAAATAACCACAAATTTAGTGCTTCAAATATAAAGTTTATATGGGAAAATTATTTATTTTACTTAATTTACCCCAATTTTATCTTTTCCTTTACTTTTTGCACCTTTAAACTATTTTTCAATTCGGAGAAGTTTCACAGCGGCTGTCAAAATAATGCACGAATTCCATATCTTATTTAACTTGCACTTTTTCCTTTGGACCATTTCAAATTTCCACAAAGAATGTTAAATAAATAAAACTAAGAAAAAATCATTCACATTTATTTTTATTATATATTATAATGTACACGGATTAACAATTCTCAAGTATAAAAACATTACATAATAAAACGTATGTACAAAATCACTATAATTTATGTCAGAAGAGTACTTTACAATAAGCTAGAATATGTTCGATTTATTTATAAATTATGAGTATTATAAAAATACGTACTAACACCTAATTAGAACACATGGCATATTTATTTAATTATTGATAAATGCCCTTAGGGCTTTGTCTAATGAAACTTAGCCGGAACCAAGTTGTTATCACTGGGGCCCTCACAGGGCACAGGGCACTGCAGATTGCACAGGGAAATATAACTTCTTTTTTTACATTTTTAAAGTAATAAAGGTCTATGAAATACTGTCCAATTCGTAATTTTGTAGTTTTGAAAAACGCGACATGTTGGGCCTTGGCATTTTGAATTCCCGCAGAAACAGTCGTTCCATTGGCCACGCCCCTAATACGTCACGATTCATGATTATTTATACCTGCCCATTCAAATTTGTTTAGAACTAAGTCACGAATCTGGACGTCACAACTGCCGAGGCCAAACATGTCGCGTTTTTCTAGCAACGTATTTTAATCAAATTTATTTTTTACATTTATGTATGAAAACATTTCTCCATAATATTCATATTGACTTTGTAAATACAATCAATTATTCTTAATCCATTTCATATATTTTTATCAGTATTCGCAGTATGTGATATTTCCCTCTTTCTAGAATGAACCCCTCCGAGAATTCTAGATATAGGGTCTGCAGTGCAGAAGAGGAAACACCAATATACATTCATGTGAATGTGATGCTTTATATCACAAAAGAAGTCGTACCCTCGGGGGACCATTGGTCAAACCTGTAGCTCAATCACAAATAACTATCGACGAGCTAATAAGCGACGTGAAAACAATTTCTCACCATGTTTGTTTATCATATTCGCGATCACAATGGAACATGCGTGAACACCTAATATTAAATGTCAAAATATTTACGTTTCGCGGAGTATAATCCTGCTGCGCAATCACATATTTGAATTTCACCGGTGTAAAAATGGAAAATATTCCAAAACTGCTATTTTTTATTTTTATTTATCACTGTATGAGATTGCTTCGGGAATAAATATATAACTTCGCTGCTGTCATATACGTACATGTGTATATCATCAGTGTCATACGTTTTATTATATAACTCTTCTACATTCCATTTTTCGACATGTATAAATTTTTACTAATTATATTTTTCTATTATTATTTTGTATATTGTTTTGATTATTTTGCATATTGTTTTGATTACTTGTATATTGTTTTAATATGTAAATAAATATTTTTGATTTATATATCGAAGAGTCCCGACTTAACACGGAATTTTCTAACAAGTCGGAACATAAAAAACATATAATTGTGTATTTTGTGCATTAAATAAAAAAATAAAAAATAAACATTTTTTTTTTTATCATTCATTGCATTTAGCCGGCGGTTGGCAAGCCAAATGTCAAGAAAAGCAGTCGCCATTGTAATTGTAATTTAATTTTCACTTTTTTGTATTAGATACTCCTTACTATTTTGGAAATGCAATAAATTGTATTATTTTACGTAGTAAACGCCGATTTTTTGCCAGTGAACTTTATTTATTTACGAGGAAAACTATGAACAAACCGAAACGAGCGTTGACTTAGAGATTACACACGCGTTGACTTATGACTGCGATGACTTAAGCATGTTCATTTCATTGTGATCGCTCAAATGCTTAGCATGTTTTTAAGCACGTCGATAGTTATTTGTGATTGAGCTACTGAGGATGCTAGAGCGCTCATCCCGTACCTAATAGCCCGATACTCTAAGGACCTGCGCTTGGAGGGGGAGATTTAGCAATGTGAGAAAACTCGCCGTCCACTCGGCAGCCGGGCTCTTTAAAGACTGGGCTTAAAGGGCGAGAACTAATTTATGGGGACAGGAAAGGACACAGGTCGCAGTGACGTCAGGAGCTTATATAGCACTGACCCCCATTCAATAAGAATTGGGCTTTTATACCATGGTTTACAGGAATGATTTACAGGGAGACTGGAACTGAGCCCGCGATAGCCAATTCGCACATAGAGGAGGTCATTTGCTAATAATTATTGGATCTTACTTTCCCTAGTTAAAGTTTTTTAGTTTGGGAGATATGTTAATTTTTATACTTTTTCGAGATTTTGCCAAAATTTGACCTTTAAGCATTCAGAACTTAAAGGTTTTTCATTATTTTACTATTATTTGCTGGTAGTCATAAACATTTGTGATTAAAATACTTCGGAACTTTCCTCAAACTAGGGTTAAAAAAATAGATATTACGCTTTAAAAAATACTTTTAAAAAAAAACTTTACGGTAAAATTCAATCTGAAACAATAAAAAAAACTACGGTGTTTCAATAATTTATTCTATTTTTAGTTAGTTCTCTAGTTCGTCACCATTTTTTTTAAAAGCGTAATATCTTATTTTTTAAACCTAGTTTAAGGGAAGATCCGGCGTATTTTAATCAGAAATGTATATGAGTACAAACAATTTTTTTTAATACTAAAATTTTTAAAAAAATCAAGTTCTGAATGCTTGAAGGTCAAATTTTGGAAAAATCTCAATAAATTATAAAAATGTATAAATCTCCCAAACTATAAAACTTTAGCTAAGGAAAGTGAGGTCCAATAATTAGCAAATGACTTCCTCTATATGCGAATTTGCTATGGCGAGTTAAGTTCCAGTCACCCTGCATAAAATATTTTAAAAAACACAAGACTGAAAATCAAATTACAGTAGAATTACAAATATCCAGATGAACGAGTGCCAGACATTATCCGGATATGCAGAAATCCGGATAGCTGGATTAATTATTAAGGCAATGTTTTTAAACAAAACGCAAAATTTACTCAGAGATGACTTTTTGATGGCTTTTGAAATAACACAGCGAATTGGGATCACATTAAAAACTTACTTGAACATGTCCAGCGAAGTTAATTTCTTTGATGAAGAAACACGTTTACGAGAAGCGCTCTTTTTTTATTTGGTATTATAATATCTCCTTTATTTATTTCCTGATAACGATTCGGACATTTGGCAATCCGTGGCCGGAGTTAGGATAAACGGAGTTCTATTGTATTAATTAAATTTGCAATTATTGATTCAAGTCAAGGACACAAGACTTGATTTATTTATTTATTTATTTATTTCAAACAAACAAACCATCACGCCGTTTCCCCGTAAGGGTAGGCAGAGAGGATAGAACGCCACAACACTCTATCTTTGCATACAGATCTCGCTTCCTCTACATTCATACATCTTCTCATGCACGCGCGCCGATTATTCCGACTTTTGACATGTCCGTCTTTAAGTATTTGTTGGATTTGGTCGTGCCATGTCTTTCTCGGTCTTCCTCTATTTCTGCATCCATCAACAACGGCGGCCTCCGTGGCGTAGTGGTCAAGACACTTGACTCACGCACGGAAGGTTCCGGGTTCGATTCCCGGTACATATTCACTCGCTGTGCGGCTTTCGTGGTAAAGAACCAGAAACTTACATGCGCACAAAATGTTTCACAAAAATGCACATGCGCTCATGACACGTCATAATTTAAAACAGATTAATGAACGGAAACATTCTAAAATTAGTCGTGCAAAACAAAGGCTCAAAACCTTCTTTAAAAAAAGTCTGAATAGCAAATAACGTAATTCAGATAAAGATTATGGTCAAACGTGCCAAAAACCAGACGTGTCTAATGGTGATTTTGATTTTGCTAAGTCAGAACTCTTTAAAAAACTTCAACTAATGCACTTGAAAGAAATGCCATTTTGCAATCGGATTCTATGGAATGGATTCAAGAGAGAAGACACCGTTTGACTGCATCAAGCTTTGGAAAAGTTTGCAAAAGGGGGGGGTTATAAAATGTGGACCACTCATCAAAAGCCTTATATACCAAAGCAACATAAATGAAGTTTAGTCGGTCCAATATGGCAGAGAACACGAAAAAACTTGCACTCGATCATGTTTAAGGAGCACTGAAGATCCTTATGTCATTGAAAAATGTGGCAAAGCAACATAAATGAAGTTTAGTCGGTCCAATATGGCAGAGAACACGAAAAAACTTGCACTCGATCATGTTTAAGGAGCACTGAAGATCCTTATGTCATTGAAAAATGTGGCAAAGCAACATAAATGAAGTTTAGTCGGTCCAATATGGCAGAGAACACGAAAAAACTTGCACTCGATCATGTTTAAGGAGCACTGAAGATCCTTATGTCATTGAAAAATGTGGCTTGTTCGTTGATGCTAAATTAAGCTTCTTGGGTGCAAGTCTAACGGAAGATGGTAAAATTGTTGAAATTAAATGTCCATATTCTGCTTCAAGAATGACCATTGAAGAGGCCGTCAAGTCCGAAAAAATATTTTTTTGGAAAATAAATTAAAAAGGAGAAATGTTTGTTAGCAAAAGGCATGCTTGGTTTCACCAGGTGCAAGGCCAGCGTCATATTACCAAAAAAGAGAAATGCATCTTCGCGGTTTGAACTAAGGCGGATATGAAGGTTCAAATAATAAAAAAGATGACGAATTTTGGAAACTTTATATGGAAGATCAGTTGAAAAAGTTCTATCTTAATTGCCTGCTCGCTAGCGGCGCAACCGCGAGTCAGTCTGCGTAGGAAAGGCGAAGGAAGCGAAACTGTCTATTGTGAAATAAAGTAACACCCTTGCACAAAGGTATTTTGATTTGACTTATTGTTTTTATGTGTGATTTGTTAGTATGGAAAAGAAGCGAAAAATCGACAGTGAATGCAGAACGTTCCGAGATAAATAGAACTTTCAGTATTTTGTGATTGAGTCCAGTAATAAGACGCTATGTTTAATTTGTAATGAAACCATAACTGTTCTCAAAGAATATAACATTAAACGACACTATGAATCGAAACATCTCAAAATTACTCCAAGTATACAGGAAGTTTGCGGACGGAAAAATTTGAAGCTTTAAAACGCGGACTCAAATCGCAGCAATCTTTGTTTACCAAAGCGAATACTGAACAAGAGTCTGCAACTCGCGCCAGCTTTCGTGTGGCTCTTGAAATCGGAAAACGTGGCAAACCATTCACCGGTGGAGAAATGATAAAAGAATGCTTGATTGCAGTAGCCGAAGAAATATGCCCCGAAAAGGTAAATTTATTTAAAAGTGTCAGTTTGTCAGCAAACACCGTGGCTCGATGAGTGCAAGACATCGCAGAAAATATATCATCTCAACTGTCTGACAAAAATGGACATCATGAGCGGTTTTCTCGACCATTGGATGAGTCAACGGATGTATCAGATACTGCTCAGGTGTTGATTTTTATTCGCGGAGTAGATAAAAGCTATGAAGTGTATGAAGAACTTATTGATATTGATAGTATTCACGCCACGACAACTGGGGCAGATATTTTTAAGGGAGTTGAAAATGCCATTAATAAAAAGAACCTTCGATGGAAAAATTTGAAATTAATTACAACTGATGGAGGCAAAAATATGTGTGGTAAAAATAAAGGAGTGGTTGTACTTGTGTCAAAGGCTGTAGAAAATGATGGTGGTTCAAAACCATTAGTCTTACATTGTATCATTCATCAACAGTCCTTGTGCGGAAAATGTTTGGATATGTCTAAAGTTCTAAAACTAGTAATATCAGTTGTTAACTTCATCAGATCCACTGGGCTGAATCACCGACAATTCCGCGAGTTTATTCAAGAGATTGGAGAAAATCACTTACCATATCATACTGCCGTACGCTGGCTTAGTTGCGGAAAAGTCCTCAAGCGCTTTTTTGAACTTCGAGCAGAGATCGAATTTTTTTAAATGAGAAGCAGCGCCCTTTGTCCGATTTAGAAAATAGTGAATGGATGTGGAAGTTAGCATTCTATGTCGATTTGACAAATCATATGAACGAACTGAATTTGAGATTGCAAGGAGAAAATCGGCTTCTTCCTGATTTATACACCAATATCAAATCCTTCAGGCAGAAAATAATACTATTTCAATCGCAATTACGTAAAAAATGTTTCACACATTTTAAAACATGTGAAATATTCAGCCACACTACAGAGACTGAATTTCCCGTCGATTTTGCAATCGAAACTTTGAGTGCTTTGAAAATAAATTTTGATACTCGTTTCTCAGATTTTGATGTCATTGCGAATGAAATTAACTAACTAACTAACTAACTAACCATCACGCCATTTCCCCGGAGGGGTAGGCAGAGAGGATAGAACGCCACACCACTCTGTCCTGGCACACTTCTTTTGCTTCCTTCACATTCATACATCTTCTCATGCGCGCACGTCGATTATTCCGACTTTTCACATGACCACTTTCAAGAATTTGTTGTACTTGATCATGCCATGTCTTTCTCGGCCTTCCTCGACTTCTACAACCAGACACATTCGCATCATAAATCTTTTTAGCCGTTCTTTCATCATTCATTCGCTCCACATGACCGAACCATCGCAAAAGACCTTTCTTAATTTTGTCGATAATGCTTAACTCAGCCTTGCATTCTGCTCTAATTTCGACATTAGGGCACCTATCATACATTGTTTTTTAATTAATCTTTTTCAAAATCCTTTTGATTCTGACATTGAAACCCTGGCTCCGGAAGTCCAAATGGAAATTATTGATTTACAGTGCAGTGATATGATTAAGAACAAACATCAAAATTCATCTTTGCTGGAATTTTATAAGAGTCGTCCACTGCAACAATTTGATAATTTGCATAAATTTGCTCGTGGGTTGTTTTCTGTTTTTGGTACGACTTACTTGTGTGAGAAAACGTTTTCCAAGATGGAGTACACAAAGAATGTTTACAGATCTCAATTAACCGATGATAATCTTAAATCTCTTTTGATAATTGGTACAAGTAAAATTGATCCACAACTACAAACTATTGTCGATGGAAAATCACAATTACATAAATCTCATTAGTGTTTTTGTTTTACTGTGATTAGTGGGATTCATTTAAATTATTTGTTAGTTATTAATATGCTTAAACTTAGGTACTTAAGTTAAGTTTTCTGCGTCATCATTTCTGTCGTTAAGTTTGACCTTGCAAGTAAATAAAACCGAGTAATTATCATTCTGCGTTTTCTTCTTCAACTTATCACAGCAATAGTAACAACAATAAATCATTGGCTGTCGCTGGCCAGATTGATGACACTGGCGGGCCGGAATTGGCCCGCGGGCCGTAGTTTGGAAACCCCTGGTCTATAGCAATGAACCTCAACCGAGAGAAGAAAAGAGAAAGAAACCGGCAAACAATAACATTTACAGATTTTCAAGAAAATGTTACAACGCAACTATTAGCGAAATATAAAATACCAATTATAAGGACACCACGTCCCCCGGTCTCGACGAGCCGGACTCCATAATGGAAATAATGGATCACATTCCGGAGTTGATTCCGCCGAACCCTAAAAAAAATGCCGCGAAGACGTTGTCATGTTTGTGGGAACACAAAAAAAATTTAACTCGATACTTTTGCTCTCCATGTAATGTAGGGTTATGTCTTAAACCCTGTTACAAAATATATCACACGTGTGCGAAATTTTAAGTCCGCTCCGTCAATAAACATAAAATTTTATTATCAAGTGTTAAAGAACATGTCAAGTGTCAAAAGCTATAATATAATCAGTAAAACCCGTTTTAATAAAAGCTTCCCAAGTGTCCTAGTACAAATGAAAAATAAGTTTTGTTAAGTGGCGCAGTGTTCCAATATCACTACTACTATTACTACTACCATCACGCCATTTCTCAGTAGGGGTAGGCAGAGAGAATTGACCGCCACACGGCATATATTCCTAGCTTCTTCCACATTCATACATCTTGTCATACATGCCCTTCGGTTCTGTCTGCTTTTGACATGACCAGACTTAAGATTTTGGTTTATCTGATCATGCCACGTCTTCCTCGGTCGTCCCCGTCTCACGTTACCTTTCATTATCGCCATATTTACTTGTTTTACCATTCTTTCGTCGTCCATTTGTTCTACATGACCAAACCATCTCAGAGACCCTTCCTTAATTATATCAATTATACCTGACTCAGATTTACACTCTCGCCTGATTTCATCATTCGTAACCCTGTCATACATTACGCAATAACTCAATCAGTTTTGGAATATGGGATAATTGGATGGGGATGTGCAAATGACACTGATCAAGCAAATAATAATTGCACAAAAAGCTTTAATACGAATTATCTTAAGAGTCCCAATCAGAACTAGCTCCCTCGGTATATTTGAAAATCTTCATGTAAAATCTATAAAACAACTTTATGTAAAAGCTTTGTTACTATACGCACGTCCTCTACCTTCCGTTACAAATACAAGAGTTACTAGATACTCCACCCTGATGCTGAAAAAATAAAATAATAAATACAACCTTTGGTCAAAGAGCATTGGCCTACTACTCGGTTAAAGTGTACAATCTACTTCCATTATCCATAAGGACAATTAGTAAGTTCTCACCATATAAAATTTGTTCTGTTGGTCTATTTAAATTGGCTATGTTTGTTATGATTATCTTAGTTTTTGATTGTTTATTATGTTAATGATAATTAGGTTAATTGGATTAATTACGTTTTTTTATTGTTATTATTATGTTAACTTTGTTAAATAGCTAATCTAAGGCATGTTTCACATTTTGTAAAATGTTTCCCTCGGCACGGGACACCCCAGTGAGGGAACATTATTCTGTATAAAAAAAAAAGAATACAAAAAAAAAAGTATAAATAAATACATTGATTTCCCACACATTCGTCTAAGAGATCGCATTTCAACCGCGTTCACTCGGCTTTCATCCTACCTCTGATATCACTGCAGTGAGATATCATATGACATTCAAGATGGCGGTGCGGTTTCAAGTGGTAAGAGATTTACTGTGAATCTTTTTTGTTCGCGTTAGCTTCGTAAATCATGGGACTGTAATGTTTATATTAGTTCTTCAAAATGTTCTTTGAACAGTTTAGGTTATTAATTTATAGGTGCCTTATTCATAATACAATCATAAAGATAAATATTCAATCAAAAGCGGCCGCGGGAATGGTTTGGTGAGATTACAAGACCATTGGGCCACGAAGGTTAATATGTTATTTTTGTCCCATGCTAAATAATTTTCTTAATCTTTTTTTTTATTAATGTATGTGTTACTTTGAGAGTGTTTTTAAATTATTGATCATTTGAATTTTTCCCTTTATTTTCATGTGAATTTATTTAATTTGTATTGTACACTTTTTGAGTACCTATTCGTAAATTGTTAGTAATCTTCTTTGTATATATATGTGTCTTTTACTCCGTACATGTAAAAGGTTCGAAATAATTTTAAATAACATTAAGCTTGGTTTGTTACTAAGCGATATCATTGATGTATAAATCTGTAAATAAATTATTAGTCAGGGCTTTACTTTGGCAAACTTAATTTGTCAGCACTCCGAGTATAAACACAAGTTGGTACATGATTACAACACCAGGTTTACTAGTATGGAAGGGCTAACTGTTCCTAGATATTGCAATAAATATGGCAAAAGGACACTGCAATACAGTATACCTAAAATATTTAACATGTAACCAAACAATATTAAAAATACTGAGTTAAATACAGGAGTAAGACGTTTGCTCAAATTATGGTTAGTCGAAAAAATATTTTTGTATTAGTGATAGTTTTTAGTTTTTGATAATGTAAAAAAATATGGTATTATATGTAACGTTTTTCAAGTAAAATTATTATTAATGTAGGTTAAGTACGAATAATCTAAGCAATTTCTACGGAAAGTCTTTATAAAATATTTAAGGTTCATACACTCTTTATAAGATAAATTCTATTATACAAATATATAAAAAAAGAAAAATAAAAGAATTTGAAATAAGTCACTCAGATACCAACATAATATTAAAATTTCTAAATTTCTAAATTTCATACAAGTCATGGTCAAAATAGCTTTGTCTTCAAAGGTGTAAAAAATTATAATAATCTTCCTAATGAACTAAAAACTATTAAAAATAATATATCAATAAATAAATTTAAAGTTAATCTAAAGAAATTTTTTGAACTCGTGTAAAAACAACATTCAATTTTAATTAGTATGAATATTATTGTTTTATGTTTGTTCTCTATATATCCAATGTTTTTCTTTTTCTTTTCATGTACTCGTATTTAAAATTATAAAAACTCTTATAAATAAACAACTAAAACAGTGTAAGTCACTCTCCAGGCACAAGAGTTAGTCTCTTTTTTTGGAGAGTTACAGTGATAACATTTACTAGATGTGTAAAAGTAGATATGTTTAGAATTTTACAAAAACATGTACTTTTTATGAAATTAATGAATAAATTTTTTATTTTTTTTAAATTATAAGAACCTGCTGACGAGTTGTATGTTTACAACTCAGAGGGACTTTAATTTAAGACTATTATGTAAATATTTTTGAAAAAAAAAAAAAAAAAAAACTAAAGTTGCTGTCATATTTCACTACATATGTTATTTACTAAAAATAAAAATATTTATTAGGAGTCAGTATGCTGAGAGTACTACGTGCAATACGGGCTTACAACATGACACTCCCCATCCGCGCGCCCCCTTCGTTCCAGTGACATTAGGGAAGGGTATCTTGTGTGTGGTCTAGGTATAAAAAGATTTATATATGCATACTGAGTGGAAAACTTGAAATCCACTCATTTACAAGGCGACCTGTCATTAGCTGTTTTTTTTTTTTTTAAATGATCATCTCAGAGACTAATTGTTACAATTCATCATTCTGCCTGCGTTTGAACAAAAAACAGACAAAATTAAGAAATATGGACATATGATAACACACTGTGAATATTACATAATAAATGCAAAGGGGTCACTTAAATAATTCTCGATTAAATGGGTAAGTAGATTTCTTCAGTCACTGTTATCGTCTTTTTATCCTGTGTAGGTTGGATTTGCTCAAATGTTTCAGCTACCGTTGCAGAAGGCCGCTTCAGGGTAAACTAAACGGTGTTATGTAAAAAAAAAAAAAAAGTGTTTATGTACTAGTGTCACAGTCGGCGGTAGGTACAGTACATCCAGTGTCATTTTATTGTTTGTCATGTGTAGTGCTGGGAACCATGTTTAATTTTTGACAAGTTTTAAGTAAATTTTTTTTTTTTTTTTTAACGAGGAATTCCACTGTTTTTTTTTTTTTTTCTATTGGCGTACTATTTAACTAAGCAAAAATATATTATTATTTTTTGTGTGTTATTTACAAAGATATGATTTTTTAAAGTTACATTTATCAAATACCGCGCCAAATGACTGTAATCAGTGTGTCACTTTTCAGTAGTGACGCCATGAAACGGTTGGCGTTCTTACTTTCACTGACCGCGGTAAGTTGTATTTCTCCAGCCAATGACAAAACTGACAAGAATCTATGGAGTATTGCTTTGATTACTTCATTTAGTTGATCGTAATTTGCTCATTTCTATGTTATGGTTGTCTTTACGAACATTTCGATTTAGAAAAACCTAGAAAGTTGACATAATCTCTGGTTGAAATGTCAAATTATACAAATTATATTATTATTATTGAGTACTTGAAAATAACATTTTTATATGTATAAATTGTATGTATTTATTTGATATGTAATATATATATTCTTTACTAACTTTGTATACTATGTGGAAATCTGTTATTAGTTCTGAGTTTATACACTATATCTGTTTGTTTACTAAAAATATGTATGTAGAACTGTTGATTTCCCTAATAAAATAAAAATAAAATACTGTTTTTTTCTATGGTCAAAACGTTCCTTACAAGGTGCGGGGGCTTGAAAGCGGAAACCGGAAAAACTACACGTAGATATAAGGAGTGATGTCATTATTTACGATTTTAAAATGAGTACTATTTTTAACATTTTTTATTTATTTTTGCGTGCGTTTTTGAGATATTTCATCCTATTCCAAAATTTTTAAATATTCACTTGTACACGAAAACATTTTTAAAATTTTATTCCGGGTTGGGCTGGAATTCTTCATTATTCAAATTAATGTACAAAAGTAAACAAAATCTAGATCGCGCCAAACTAATAAAATATAAAAGTTTATCGGCGTGTTTCTAATACAATTTTTTTTTTTTTAAATAGTAAATTATCACAAACTATCAAATAAACACAAAAACAAACAACAACAAAAAAACCACTGTAAAAATTAAACAACACAAATATATTTGAACTGGATAAACACAACTTTTGATTCTTGGTGAGGAAATCCATCAATCGTTTGCTTCTTTGCTGCGAACTGGTAGAGTTCTTTACCTCGGCAGGAAGCTTATTAAATAGCTTCGGTACAATATATTCTGTCGTCCTGCTTCATAGAAGTTTTGTGCTCTAGACTCTACCAGCTTCATGGCTGTTGTCGATATTGTTCCATGTTGGTGACCGAGCAGGGTTTTTTCCTCGTCAAAATGCTTTATTATTAGCTTAAAGTGGTAAAGTTCCTTCACCGGAATTACCCCACAATGCTTAAATAGGATTGTGTCATCTTCTTTGCAAATCTTTTTGACTTCATTTTCAATCATTATCTTGAGAAGCATTTTCTGAAGATTGTAAATTCTATCAACGTATGACTTGTGAGTTCCTCCCCGAGACAGAATTCCGTATGATATAATTGATTCTGCAAGACTTATGTAAACTAACTTAAGTCATTTAAAAGGTAATATTTTCTTCAGCTGATGAAATTTCACCATACATACTCTAAGCCTCGTTGTCGTCCCTGTTATTTAGGTGTCTGCGTATTTCAATTCACTCGTTTAATATTTGTGCACTGTAGTTTCTAGTTTTAATCTTTGATTCGAAGGCGAAAAAACGACTTGTTTGGGCTGCTAAGGACGACAAACACAAAAGAGCGTGTACACTCGTGCTCCCTGAAAAATCAGCCATAGCGGAACACTTCACCGAACCAGAGATTCTGCAAAAAGCCAGAAACTACAGAGCACGAATCATAAGTGTCCCTTGTAATACACAAACACCCAAATAACATAAACGGAGACGACGAACTTAAATTAAACTCAACGTGGTTTCCGGTACCACACGCAGCAAACAAAATGACACTGGGGGCCTTACTTATAAATCGGGTATAAAGTTAAGCTCAAGAATAGTGGTAGAATAATGATGGTATGGAAAAAAGTAATACTTATAAACCTCGCATTGAGTTAAACTCAGTTTAAATCTGGGATAGCGACCATAGAAACTTTTACCTGCACATTATGTGGTATAACGCTGGAATAAGCACGCGATCTGTCAAAAGTCATATTTTTCGGTAATCAAAATGGATAATTTATCAGATTATTTTATAATTTTAAACAATTTTGAAGTCCTGCAAACTTCTCAATGCGATTCAAGTGGTTTTTCGTAATTTGTTTTAATAATATGTGAAATGTTATATGTTTGTATGTGTTTTAATTAATTGTGATAAAAAAAGAAACACGAATAAACTAAAGAACTCGTTTTTACGTTCTCCTCTTCTTCCCAATTTCGATTTGTTTTTCTAACGGTTTTCTCCGTGTTCTCCATTACACTGACAGTAGTGTCGATTTACTTTGAAGTTTGTTTGTTGTTGTTATAAAAGTTACTGAGCACGCACACATATCAGTGTTGACTGTTTAAAAAATTAAGCATGAAATAACCTGTGAATTGTTATTCCAGATAATAAATATTTTTATAAGTTAGCTTTTTTTTTATTGGTTGTAAATAGTTAAACCGGGTATAGTTATTTCTTAATGTAAACCTGGTATAAGGAAATCTAATGAGTAAGGCCCTGAATGTACCTACTGCTGACTGCGACACGGTACAAATTACTAGGTGCGAAGGTTTTCACGGTCACTGTTATCAATATTATGTATCTTTTTTGGGTGATACCGTGTATGTTGGATTTGATCCGACGTTGAATCCCTGAAGATGGCTCCTGCAATGTCGGTACGTCGGATCAAATCCAACATACACGGTATCACCCAAAAAAGATACATAATATTTACAAATTACTAGTTTATAAATACACAAATACAAAGGTGTTTTCACACTAAAATATTTCATAGTCCCTGGACTGGTACCTGAAGCGTAAGACTAATCATCTTACCTTCATGTAAAAAAAATGATCAAGATACGATGCAATTGGTGTATCAATGCAGGGCCTTAAGGGAATGATGATGATGAAATGCATCATTTTCTCTTCACAACTTAGTTTACCCCGAAGATGGCTCCTGCAATGGTAGCCAAAACGTCGAAACGAATCCAACTTACACGGGATCACCCAAAAAAGACAATACATATTAACTCGCGATTAAATTGAAAAACAAAAAAGACAATACAATAAATATAAATTTTTGTCGCTCTTAAAAATTAAAAATATCATTTTTAGCTTTAACACGACCACAAAAATATGTACAATAGCGATATGAATTATTCATACATTGTTTCTCATGAAACAAATTACTTGTAGGTATATTTAACCTTAAAATCACTACTAACTATAATATCTATGTTGACCGGTTTCGGAACGCACTGTTCCTTTGTCGAAAAACGTACAAATAAACTAACCAAACATTATTCATCATGGCTATATGATAAAATTTTACTATAATATAAACGGGAATGATAAAAAAGATAAATTATTTTTTTCAAATATATATCAAACAAATATCTTCTAAATGGAAGTTTAGCAGTTGGTTTTGGAAAAATATATGCACAATTTTGTCTGAACGGAAGATCTTTTGAATAGAAGTTTAGCAACAATGTTTGATTATGTCCAAATGCTTGCAGACTGGCTGGATTTCCTCCCTAGGGAGTTGTTCATATTTAAATTTATTTCAACAGAGAGGGAATAAGTTTTCGAGAAGGGAATATGGAAGTCTAGGCATTTACAGGGCTTATGACCTGTCATTGGCTGGTTTAAGTGGCCACTTTACACACTGTGTAACATTCACCATTCTGCCCCTGTTTGAACATCCACATTTCCTCAACTCTTCCATCTGTTGACTTTTGTGAAGTGAAAGAGCTGATAACAGATGGAAGAGTTGAGGAAATGTGGTTTTTCAAACTTGGGCAGAATGGTGAATGTTACACAGTGTGTAAAGTGGCCACTTAAACCAGCCAATGACAGGTCATAAGCCCTGTAAATGCCTAGACTTCCATATTCCCTTCTCGAAAACTTTTTCCCTCTCTGTTGAAATAAATTTAAAGAAGTTTAGCAGCTTATTTTGGAAAACAGTTTTGCTAATTTCTGTATAATTTTGTTTCAACAGAAGACCTTCTGAACAGAAGTTTAGCAGTTTATTTTAGAAAAATAATTTTCTAAATTATTGATAATCTATTAGTTAACTTACACATTACATTTGATCAGTCAGTCGTGTTGTTCATATGAACTTAAAACACTTTTGTTTGTCGTGCGGTATTCTAGTCTTGAACAATATGGAGTCCGCTCTGTATTGAGTATTTAGGAGGGGCATGTATCCAAAAACCTGCAACAATAAAGAAAAACATTTTTAACTCTCCCTCCCCGGTGATGTGAAGCTACTACACATTGCATCTGACAACCTTAATATCTCCAAAAATATAATAAATGATGGGTTGAGGTTTTCCCTATTCCTTCATTATGCATTTACGTATCAATAAAAAGGTTTTTTTATTGAATAATGAATGCTTATTGGGAACATCAAAAGCGTTTTATCAAAAATTGGAGATATCCCCAATGCAACACAAAGTTTACCAATGTGTTGCATGTTGCGATCGTAGTAAAAGAGTAATCCTAATGTAGAATTGTCTCGCACACTCTTTACGTCTCACTCTCGACAATACGGGTATATTTAGGAGCGAGAGAGATAATTTTTATGCGTCACATGCGCGGACAGCAAAGTTTCTTGTACTTCTCCCAGACGCCCGTTAGCTGCGTTAGTATTAGTAGCTGCTCAGCTTTCGTTGGGGGTGGTTCTTTTGCGCGCACTGAGAGAATTAATTTATGTTTTTTTTCATGTTTTTAGCAATTAGATTAAAAATACCATCACTTTTGACTTTAACTTTAAATAATTGAAGCAATTGCCGATGAATATTACACTTTTACCATTTAAAATCTCTAATTTTTTGCATGTGTAGTGACTACACAGCACCGTAGCGCGCGGAAGTTTTTAGGACAGTAAGGGAAAGGTAAAAAAAAAGGTGTAAAAAATGAACATGAACTTATAGGTATATTTAACCTGAAAATCACTACTAACTATAATATCTATGTTGACCGGTTTCGGAATGCACTGTTCCTTTGTCGAACTCTAATTTATCTTCAATTTTATCTACAAAGCAAAATAAAGTTTTCTGTATGAAAAATAGAATATGTTTACAACATGCTCATTTACAGGTTACCGACGAAAATACTTTGAACTTTCATACAACTATACACATTCTCCTACATAAATATCTATGTTATTTTATACCATCTCGGTGTGTACCGATAAAGACAGCGTTTATAATCGCGGCCCGGGGGTGGTATTCTGAAGGCTCTATTAACAAAATACACGAGAAAAACTGTTTTCTCGTGCGAGAGCGGTTCAGAATAGCACCCCTGGGATAGTAATACACAACTACAAAGTTGAAAAGTTCCAAAGTTGTTGAGGTCTTCCATCGAGATTTGTTTACCTTGTCAAGGATTAGACTAATAATAATCAATTATAGTCCCAACACCGACGCACGGAAGTGAACCATGGAATGGAGGCGAAAGCACAGTGAACGCGGTGTCTTAGATGGAGGTGTGGGAAATGTGTACCATGTACCTGTTTCATGTACCAATAAGTAAAACATCGTATATTAAAAATGCTTTTTTTCATAGGACTTTTTCAATGTACAATACAAAATTTTAAAATATAGATTACACAAACATCACTCTGTCAGATTTAAAATTTACACTAAAAATGTATTATGTAACTTAGTAGACATTATAATAATAAATATGTACATCTCCCCTCCCCTCCTTATCCTCTCTTCAAGCATTTTTGTCCTTATTCCGCCCAATTTACAGTAACTTAATGTTCTTAAAATAAATATTTAAAAAATCCTTGATTATTGAGTACCTACATGAAAATAACATTTTTATATGTATAAATTGTACGTATTTATTTGATGTGTAATATATTTTCTTTACTAACTTTGTATACTATGTGGAAATCTGTTATTAGTTCTACACTATTGTTTATACACTATATCTGTTTGTTTACTAAAAATATGTATGTAGAACTGTTGATTTCCCAAATAAAATAAAATAAATCAAATATGTGCAAATTATCTGAAGGAAGTAATAAGGTGTGGGGTCACCAGGTGGAAGCTAACACTAGAAGAAGTTATACCAAAAATTGGACTTTTTGTATAAGTGTCGCCATTGTGGACAGAGACAGTGCCTGCATTGATAAGAAAATTAACAGGGAAATATCACTTTTTAAAAAAAAAAAAATTGTACTAACAGTAACAAAGAATTTTTTTTAAATTTTAAATGCCCGAGAAAACAGTTCATTGCATTGGCCTCGCCCCTGATACGTCACGATTCGGTTAAATTTTGAACTTCATTTGAGACCGTTTAAATTTAAATCTATTTATATTCTAATACCGTTTAAATTGAAATTTCAATATTTCCAGATTCTAATATCGTCACAAATCTTGACACCACAATTGTCAAAGCCAAACATGTTGCGTTTTTGAGAAGACATATTTTTTAACAATTTTATTTTAAAAGTTATGTGTGAAAACATTTCTCTACAATATTCGTCTTGATTTTGAAAATACAATGAATTTTTTAAAGTCCATTTCACATATTTTTATCAACATTTGTAGTATGTGATATTTCCCTATTATATAGATAACTAGCTGACCCAACAGACGTTGTCCTGTCCGAACATTGGCCTGCCTTGGGAAAATACTTTTTATTGATAAGTAGGTACCTAGGTACTTGCTTGTGATTAAATTCCAAAATTAAAATTAGTTAATATTCAAATATTAAATTTAAGCGGGTACTTGTTTATGGTTGAATTCCAAAATATAATTTTTTTTTTTTTTCAAATATAGCATTCTTTTTGCAAACGTCAAACTCCGGTCGTCTCACCAACAAAGAGGTGTACTTATGTGGGAATACGATTTTTTTTAATGTATTGAAATTAATATTATTTTAGTGTTACCAAAAATTCAATAAAAAGAAATAAATGAGTAGAAATTATAAGGAATTTAAGGAAAGAATCTGATTGAGATCCACAAAAAACAAATGATGTTTGTACACAAAAAAACAACATCTTTCCGTTTTTTTTGCAAATGCATTCTCCTCAAATGCAATCCTGGTAGATTGATGAATAAAACATTTATGCTCCTAACTTCGATTAAAGATTTGAATATCTACGAACACGCACAGCGCAAAGATCTATATTTCTCTGAAAACCGCACGTAAATCGGTTAAGCCGTTTAGGAGGAGTACGGAGACATCACACGTGCATAGGAATTATATATATTAGGATAAATATAGATATACATACTTGCGTAAAGAAGTTGATACATTTATGTCTCTCATTGAAGTGTGTTTCATCTTCAGAGAGGGAAACGGGACAGCCCGGACATCGGAAGGTCCAACGGGACGTCACCTACAGAAGAAAAAAATCAAACACGTTTGTAAAATACCAAACACCGCAGACATAGAAATAATAGTTTGTAAACTGGTAGACTTGTAAACTTGGCTTCTTTTTCTAAGCAAACATATTTTTTTAAATATTTGAATACTTATATGCCGGTAGTTACTCCTACAAACATATTATTCGCAGACGCCGTATTCATAAGAATACAAGTCATATATCACCCATTAATAGGGCAATTTGCTTGCTGAATACGGCTTCTGCGGATAATATGGGCCTATTTTTCTGTACATATCGCAGTTAAAAAACTCGTAAAGTAATGCACACTACAATTGTCAAATAAATAACAAAATAGAGCTAAGCAATGACAAACAGTGATAAACTATGACACTGCGAGACGTGCGTAAAACCCACCTTGACCGGGGGCTTCCTGGTGACGTGCGACACGAGGAAGTTCATGGCGATGTCCTCGCAGTTCATGTACTCGTCCACCTTGTCGCGCACGGCCTGCGGCAGCCAGTGCCAGTACAGGTAGGCGTAGTGGCGGTGCAGGAAGGCGGCGCCCGTGAGCACCATGGACAGCTCGCAGCTGTAGTTGGAGTTGTACAGCCAGCCCGAGTGCGCCGCGTCCCAGGCGTGATAGCGCCCGGGGAAGCCCACCACGCGCTCGCGGTGCTCGCGCCACACCCTGGAACACATGTTTTCACTAAAACGGGCGCTAATATCGTCGGTGTTAAAACCCTCTAAATACATTATTACCTTTACTGCGAAAAATCTATTTGAATGTGTGGCTCAACAAATCTTTTTCGGTCTTCCTTATTTATTTTGAATACAAACAGATGTACAGGTTAAATGAATATAAATAAAAACTATAAAAAATGCATATGTAGTAGGACCTGCCATCCAATAATATGTATTCACTAAATTATACCACAATAAAGCGACAACCGTTTAAACTATATAAAGAATAAATCTGTATTGATTGATTTGGTGTTTATTTTGTAGAACTCCATATTTAAACTTATAATTAGAAATCAAACACTGATTTGAGTCTACTGAACACTGTATTTTATTTTTACAAATATAAACATATAAAAATAAAAACTTCGTGACAATTGTTTCGCCTTATTAGGGCATTTTCAAACAAATGTGAAGATAGAATAAGGCGAAACAATCGTCACGAAGTTTTTATTTTTATATGTTTATATTTGTAAAAATAAAATAAAGTGTTCAGTAGACTCAAATCAGTGTTTGATTTCTAATTATAAGTTTAAATGAATCTGTACCTCAGAGGCAGACGGATGCAAATCCAGAATTTTATGAAATGACATTTCGATTTTCATATCCAGTTTCTGATCTTGCCCATTGATTTTAAAGAAAATCTTATAGTCTTATAGAAAATCTTATAAAATCTTATAGAAAATCTTCTAAAATCTTATAGAAAGTCTTATAATGAATGAACCAATGTATTAAGATACTGAATATACAAATTAATGTTATAAATTATTAGAATTCACTTAGATAAAGTAGATAGGCTTGTGTTAAACATTTGACATTTGGATTTGCATCCGTCTGCTTCTGAGGCACAGAAATATACTATATGCTAAAATAAAAGAAATATTGACGAAACAAGGAGATAGTGGGAAGGAATAGAAGGAAATTGATAAGGAGTGGTGAAGGATAATTGAAGGAAATTAGGAGTGGAAAATTGCATTTGATTTAATGATTAAGAGCAAGAAAAGAGACAAATTTCTATTGGCTGTTATTCTGAATCAAGCCTATTAGTTCTCTTCTGTACCTGTTATATGAAGTGTTCAATATATCAAAACTATTAAAATTCTTGTAAAATGCTTCACACATACGAGGGATGGTAGAATGTTTCCGATGGTTAGTTTTAATATTACGAATATAGAAAATATCAGACAGTCTAGTTGGACACGATAAAGCTATGGTTTCCTAGTAAAAAAAATTTAATGACGGGAAATGTGAAGTGAGATGGATACAATCAAATATAAATATCTCTTTGTTTATCTCACATAATACCACTATTCAATTATGTTTTCAAAAGATAAGTACCTGAATCCAAACATGATTTCATCGTGTCTCAAGTGAGCATCGTCATCCACAGATAGAATGGCTTCAGTTTCAATCACATCGTAGGGCAGGAATCTGTTATTGAGCGAATTTCTCAGCGCTTTAACTACGACCACTGGAACTCCGATGTCCGGCCAACGGAGATCTTCAGACGGAGGCTTCGGACTGTTCCAGACCACCACGACTTTGTTTAAGTACGGCAATCCGTACAACCGGGCCAGGCTGCTCAGCAACACTTGTTCCCTTTCGTAAGTCAGCATCACAATGGTGAATTGCTCTCTAGGGTAGTTTCCTCCGAGAGACTCGCAGAATTCCTTGCCGGCGCCCCCGGCTCCTTTGCCTATGGGGCGGAATCCGTGCTGCGAACCGATGAACTTCGCGTCGGACGGCAGAACCAAATCAAAGGGCATCTGCGGATACAAGTGGAAAGGATCGCCCCAGTCGTTCCACACTTCGTATCCTTGGGTGAGCATTAGCGTGTAGTTTCTTTTATACGCTGGACTCGAGTACGGAGCTTCGATCGGTCCTAAGGACTCTTCCGGCTCGGAATCTGGAATCACTGGATCCGTTCGCAAAGGAACAAAAGTCGAATTAAAAACTGAAACCGCTTTGACCGACTCGATGGGCTTCGGAGGAATGTTGAGCCTGTTTCGAACTATCGACACTATGGTATCGACGGTCGCTTGGACGGAGCTGAGATATCTCTCCCATATGAGTCGGCCTTGTCGCCGCATGCTTAGCAAGTCTCCGTCTGATATTGACCGCAGGAAAAAATGCAGCTCCGTTATTCGCGCTTTGGGTAAGAAAATAGCGCATTTTTTCCAATCGATAACTTCCGAATAAGGCAGTAATATTTGATCACCGCCTAACAGTACAGGAATGGCGCCTGATCGCAGAGCTTCAAACAGTCTCGCTTGCAAGATCGTGGTGCTTATATACTCCGGGTTACCCGGGGCAAAAATCAAAACAAACGTCGAATCTTTTAAGACGTTTCGACGCGAGGTATCTGTACCGCAGAGTGACCAATCTTTGATTGGAGCGATTGTCTTCTGTTCTGTTGCCGGGACACATTCAAACTGGAAGAAAAATTTATCCGATGACACTTTTTCCAGCGCCATTCTTTTGAGGTATTCGATAACGAAATCATCGAGAGCCTCAATGTTTTGCATGTATTCGTCTATGGAGTTTTCGTCGTCGTGGTTTCGGTTGTGTTTAGTCAATGTGGGTTTTAACTCCCCTTGGAAACTGACTAAATATCTGCGTCTCGCTGGAACTATCGGAGGGCATTCGTGCCATACATCTCCTCCGGGCGGTCCTAGCATTGGCGGGGCGATCAGATCAAATCCGGGTCGGAATTGATCGTGCAGATATGTAGATTGGACAAGCATGGCTCGTCCCGTGTTGAGAGAATGGAATATGTTCCCCGACCCAACACTGAGATCCCTTCTAGCGAGGTTCAGAAGAATATGGTTTCTGCCGTCGCCTCCCCAGTACGGAAGATTGTACAGCAAGGTGATGTTTAGTGGAGATTCAGAACTTAAATCGCCACCATCTTTTGGAGAGTTTTCATCGTCAGTATCTGTAGTAACAGAGGGATGGTATCTGAAAAAAATATTTTAATAATATTACATTATATTAGATACAATTTTTTTTTGTATAATTTAGACTCAACAAAAATCACATTTAGCATTCAAATATTGATCTTGGATGAAAAATCCGACTGTGATGCAAGCATCTCATTTGATACATCATTATTTATCTATCCTCACCCAGTGGTGCATAAGGCACTCCATTCACACACCAATTTGTTTTATGTTTTTTAAATTTATTATTATAATTTTTTGTTATTTTACAATATACGTAAGAGGTAAAACAGAGTATTAAAAAAATAATGGATAATTACATAACAATGAAATACATATTAACAGAAAAAATAGTAAACAAAAAATCCCACAAAGGCATGTCCTGTTCGTGGGTATACAAGAAACGTTTATGATTTTTTGCTCCTATAATAAATAGACAGGTATAATATTTTTGTGTAATATAAGAAAGAGAAAAGAAAATATTCTGTAAAAGATTATAAGGTACTTTTTTATTTTATAGTAATTTAAAAAAGGAAATAAAAAATATAAAAAAACATAAAAATATTCCTTATTATTAAAGGGTTGCAAAATATGTCATAGTAAAAAAGAGTTAACATCTTTAGTTTGAATCCAGGATAGTTCGCGTTTTTTAAAAGAAGGAAAATTTTGAAAGTTTGGGATTAATGAAATATTATCAGTAAAAAAATAATTAAAAATTGTTGGGCCTATAAAATATGCATGTCTCTGTGCTAGCCTCGTTTTACAATGTGGTATTTCTAGCACACAATTAATTCTTTGACTTGATTTATTTGAATTACTTGTTAATACAACAAACTATGTCTCAGTCATTTGATACATGAAGGCAAAATGATCAGTATTACGCTTCAGATAGCAGTAATAAGCCGCAAATGAAAGCAGAAACTGGAAGGAATCATACAAAAATCAGATCTTTTGAGTACGTGTTGGCATTTATTGTGGAAAATTTGGGATAAAAAATAATAAAGGGCCTTCATCGAATAAAACAACTATAGTATAGATAATAACCTGGCATTCTCAGACTGCTTGCTCGGAAGCGCCTCCCCGACGAGCACGACGTACACGCACGCCTCGCTCGGCTCGCGCGTCGCGTGCGCGTTGTACCCGAGCGTCTGCTTCACGGCCGTCTTGAGGAAGCCGTCCGCGTCGAAGGCCGCGCGCACCACCGGCCGGCGCTCCGGCTCGTACAGGTACACGGGGAAGCCGGACGCGAGCGAGCAGCGCGAGTGGTCGAAGCACGAGGCCATGCGGCAGCGCGGCGCGGCGCGCGCGGCCGGCGCGGGGAGGCGCGCGGGCGGCGCGGGCGCCACGAGGCGGCGCGGCGGCGCCAGGTCGGGCGTGTTGCGCAGGCGCGCCTCCTTCTGCGCCACTTGAGCCTGGCATCGAAATTCACATTTAAAAAACAGTTACAATGTCTCTGCAACTAGCTAATTTGGCAGGGCCGTGGGGTTGTCACAGGCCATTACAGATTTATGAGCTTACTGCACCGTTAAAACTTTTCAAGATCAACAGCTGTCCATGTGATGATGAAACCTCTCAAGATGTTCCCCATTTGTTGATGCATTGCTCCCGTTTCAGCTTTGAAAGACTCGACCTGGTCAAAGTGGTGTCTATTTTATGGTGGAGATAATTTCTAACGCTTATTTATTTTCAAACATTAGATTTATTGTCCAATTACTACAGCACCTACCCTGTACAATTTTATGTTTAAACATTAGATTTATTGTCCAATTACTACAGCACCTACCCTGTACAATTTTATGTTTAAAAAATTATTTTATCGGATTTGCAACTCTGATTACAGAAGAAAGCCCATTTTTACCATTTGCGCTTTTACATTCGAGGGTTAAAGCTTACTTAAGATGGCAAACTAAAAATGGAGTTTTACCTGTTCGACGCTTATCTTAAGCCTGTCTAGTTCCATTTGGTGTCGGAGCAGCTCTTGCTTCAGGACTTCTATTTTAGTTCCTTGGGAGGACAGCTCCTGCTGAAGCCGCTGTCTCTTGGCCTCCAAGTCTCGGAGTTCAGTGGACACGGAACCCTGATGGAGATTTATTTCATATTAACATTTCAATTAAGCCACTGCTACCAGTTTGGACTACTGAGTGTCTCATAGAGCTACTGCTTTCTCATTACATCATTTCACTGTTCTGGGCCCAAATTTTCTATCTTCTATAAAGTTATAATAATAAAACTGTATACATATTTTTATTATTATAATTAAAATGCAGTTCCACTAAGAAATGTCAGTAGAAAAACTCAATCTATACTATAAAGTGCTCAAATAGCTTTTAAATATTTTAAAACTAAAGTCACTCACTGAACTATGTATTCAGAACAGCAATCATGGCTTGTTTGAGAATGTATAAGTATACATTATTAACTGTGAAATTTATTTTAATTATTAATTTAATTGTTATGTTTATATAATTTTTACTTTAATCCTGTAGTCCGATAGAAAGTGTGGAAATCATACAATTTGCCATTTTAAAATGCAATTCTTTCAAAATCGAGCAATTAAATAAATGAACATTAGGTAAAAACAACATCATTTTCTAAGGTATTTCTAATAAAAAATAAATTTTATATATAACTAAAATATAACAACTTTTCGGCTGGCAAATTACGCCACTTGAAATTTAGACCTAACTTAGGTACTGTTTTATATCAAACAGCATTTATTGCGGTTATTCCTAGCCAATTATTTATCATTCCAATCCTTCCCTTGACCCATCCTTATGTTACCAACCATACATCAAGATACAAAATAAAAAAATTTGGAACAAAATGTTGATATTACATCACATTCGAATAAGAATTTTTGGAATCTTTGCGGGTCGTTGTGCAGGTTGTTATCGTAAATCGTTAAACAATTCATAGTAAACTTTCATCATCTGCATAAGTGCACCAATATTGAGGAACATCGCACTAAAGGTTGGTCCATTCCCGTGCTCCTTTCCTTTATTCAAATACTCCCAACTTTGTACAAAATGAATGATATGGTTTTTACATTAATCAGTCTGCCGTTAACAGGTACCGATATAAAGACAAAATATTTCAGTAAAATTTGATCCAATAATTTGAAGAATGAATTGAACAAACAAGTTATTACAGAAAAAAGATTACTAAGCATTTTCAATCACACACATTTGTGGCATTTTTCTTAAATTAAGTGATTAAGTTCAGTGCTATGAGAAATCGGCCATTCGACGGCATAAATACATCTTCACGGTTGCCTATACGGGTGTTCTTTAGACCCGGTCACATCCGAAACCACGATGATCTGTATGAGCAAGAAGACATATTGGCACATTAAAATATTTTTTTACAATGAATTAAATTTAAAAAAATAAGAGATCTAAAAAAGCTTATCTCTTAAATGGTTGCTTACTTCTGCAGGGATGAAACGAGGAGGGGAAGGGGGGAGTCTGATACTGCGCCGCGCTCCCCTCACTTCTCCCCTGCAGAAGTAAGCAACCATTTGTTATTTTTAATATTTTATTTTATTTCTTTTAAATATGCTAATATTTCTTCTTGCCCAAACTGATCATCGTGGTTTCGGATGTGACAGGGTTCAAAGAACACCCTGTATAATAGATGAAATAGGACATCCTGAGTAGTACAAAAATGGAGTATTAAAAAAAAAAATACCTTTATTCTCAGCATTTCTTCTATCCTAGACCTCAAATCTGCTGCCGTAAAAGTGGAGAAATCTTCGAATGTTTCTAACTTAGTCCTAGTTAAATGAATATCTACATTTGACGGATTGGATTCCACCTGAAATAAAAACTAAAAATAAATTTACTGAACATGTTGGGATTCGCTGTCGTTAACCCTATAAAAATATCAGTTTTGAGTTAAATATGCCACTGTAAAATTATATTACCCCATTACATCTGAAAACATATAAACATATAATTGTAATTTTTATGTTAGTGCTATGTGCCGTGATGGTATTGATTTATTTAATTCACTTTTGAAGATAGGTTGGGTTTACTGTACGGATTTTGGGGAATGCAAAAATAATATTAACAATAATTCTGTAGGGTCCATAGTCGATGACACACACGTGTTAAATTAGTTCACCTAAAATAGACTAATGACCGACGATGCAATGTCATTATTTTCAATTGAATCCAATACATTCGTAAAATGCAACTCTTTGAGTATTTCGCATGAAATCGGAGGGCATCGTTCTGCAGTACATTCACATCGTCCCTACCATGAAGAAATGAACTTCAAAGGAATATGGTCTATAAAGAGACCACAGGACGCAGCCAACATCAGTCAGCCCAACAAGATCAGTGCAGTTCACTCAGCTCGAGCATGTAGTTCAAGTGCAGTCTCTTCAACCCATCATCGCCGCTACGCTTGTGCTACGCAACCAAGTGCTGTATCTTATTCGCAATTTAATAAATCAGCATTCAAACTACATCATGTCCTCCCTGACAACCTCCAACTGGGACGGGATCACCACACTCAGCAACCCCAACCCTACAATTCATCACGCCGTTTCCCTGTAAGGGTGGGCAGAGAGGATAGAACGCCACATCACTCTATCTTTGCATACAGATCTCGCTTCCTCTACATTCATACATCTTCTCATGCACGCGCGCCGATTATTCAGACTTTTAACATGTCCATCTTCAAGTATTAGTTGGATTTGGTCATGCCATGTCTTTCTCCGTCTTCCTCGATTTCTGCATTCATCAACATTTTCATCGTAAATATTTTTAACTGTTCTTTCGTTCTTCTTGTCCAAACCAACGCAGAGCTCCTTTATTGATTTTGTCAATACTGCTTATCTCAGCCTTGCATAATGTACGGATCTCGACATTTGTGCATCTATCGTACATAGTTTTACCACACATTCGCCTAAGAAATCGTATTTTGACAGCATTCAGCCTACTTTCATCCCTGTTTTTCCAAGTCCATACTTTGCTCCCATACATCAGGGTCGGGACCAGAACTCAATTATAATTTAATTAATGTGAGTTAATATTTATTTTATTTTTAAAATGTATTCCTATCAGAGCACCCATGTAAGCGAGAAGAGCTTCACAATTGCGCCGCTAGACGTAGTTTGACATTAACACAATCCTTTTTACAATATATATTTGGATAATTTATATAGCGCCATTTTTGTAAAAATCACCTCAATGTTTATCCTAAAGGTTTTTACACGCTTTCATGACACAAGCAGGCATTTTGGTTTGGATTCCAAACATCACGTCAGGCTGGCGATTGAAGAGCTAAACAGGCGTTCGGCATGAGTTAAGTGTCATTTTTTAGGGGTCAGGGCATGTCTATGTGTAGTAACATGTAATATGTCAACGAGGGCGACGCAATATTTGCTATATTTTAAATGTGGCTAGATAGGAATAACGAGTATATTTATGACTGCAACCGCAAGAAAAATTTCATTTTCGAGAGAGCACTTATTAGACTGGAATAATTTGCAAAACAAGCTGAGTAATTCGGGAAAGACTAGAGGGGAGACAGAGAAGAGTCAGATAAAAATGTGATCCTAAACACAAAAAAAACGTAAATAAATATTTCGAAAATCTGGAATAAACATAAAACAAGAACTGGCGAATTCACCTTAGATAAGTAGTAATGCGTTACTAGAGGAACTATGAATAATATAACTGATACTAAGATGATTATTCTAGAAAGCTTCATGTGTCCCAGCCACTGGCACACGGCATCCTTAAAACTCGCGTGGTGGAAGGAGCCGACGTTCTCGTACGCCGACATGGCGAGATATCAATGCCAAACGATCTTCACAATATCATTCAAGTCATGATTAACAATTTGCAATTCGATCATTTACGCAAATAAGCAGTAAACATCACTAATCGCGAATAACCATCCGAACCAACACGAAAAATAATTTGACAACTGACAACTTGACGACATGACTAGGGATGCACACGATACATCGATGTTTTCAAAACATCGATACATCGCTGAAAAACGTCGAAATAGTTGTTTTTAATTTTTTTTTGATAACTTACATAGCGCCATTTTCGTAATATAACACGTAAGATAAATAAATTTAATTAAATCTTCAAAATTTGTAATTTTTTTTTTTTTCAAAAAAGAAATATTTGCGTTCTTATGATTTACCCAAACATTTAATTTTGAGGGCCATTTTCAACGAGTTGTAAATAACTCACTATTAGAAAATGGGAATCGAGTTGGGGTAGAGTGGAATTCGAACCACGGATCTTTGGTCCGTGAGCCCGAGACACTAGCTACAAGACCACAACCCGATGTTGTTAGCACATGCTACGGATTTATTCAAGGGATTTAGAGAACAAGTGGGTTTTAAGTTTTTTCCGAAACATCACTTCACAGCCTCGCACCTCTGCTGGAAAAGCATTCCATGCCATAGGGCCTGCGACCGCAAATGCGCGTTCACTGAATTTAGTATGTAGTCGAATATAGGGCAGTATAAATTTGGAAAAACATTTGGCCCACATTATAGGGAGGGAGAGTAGCGAGTAACTAACCTAACCTAACCTTTATTGGGGATCATTTTTTTCCTTTCATGGGGCTGGTTAAATAAAATATGAATTGGAAGAAGCTACAGATTCCTTGAAAATATCTGTCAGTACTACCTCCCCCCCCCCACCCTTATGTTTTTTTCATGATATTTTTAGAAATCGACGCGATGTATCGATGTTTTGTTAGGCGATGTTGCATCCAGAAATTGTTACATCCCTAGACATGACATTTATTTTATAGATGTACACGTGTTGCCATGTCACTCTTATCGCTCAATATTATAGACGTATTACGACATATTTCTTCGTACCTACCTATTTAATAACAATACTAATATCTACGTTCTCGAGGCATTTTTTTATTGTATAATATATAGTTTCTATTTCTTTTGGAATATCTGTCGATCCTTATCAATTACGAACTCCCATCAGACTTTTTCTTGCTAAATTAAAATAAATAGCGTCACGGTGTAGCGATAAAAATAATACTCGCGTAGCTGTGTAAAGTTTTAGAGTGGCAACGTCAAAAGGCCTGTAAATGCCTAAACTTCCACACCTTTGTCAAAATGGTTTTTCCTCTCTGTTGCAATAAATATCAATTATGCTTTACTAATTTTTAAAATCATTTTTATTTGTGAAAACTCATAAATTTGAAATTTTTTATATAATACATTATTTTATTTAGGCATTTAATAGGGTAAAAATAAGTGCAAGTTGTCAAATCAATTATAAAATAAAATAAATATATTTATTAAATACAGTACACTTTTTTTATTTAATACTTGGGTTTAACAGCACATTATGTACAGTACAATGTAATGAGGCTAGCAAAACAATGTAAAAACTTAGGCTAAAACGTTAGTTAAAAAATTATATTCTGCAACATACATACTACTTGTTACAAGACATAAACTCGGTGCTTGTCTTTTGACGCAGTGGAGAGTCTATTGGACGACGCACAGTTTCGCCACCATCTCATAAACAGTATATCGGCAGGCGTAGAAGTGGCCTACTGGCCTGTTGCTCTTCCAACCGCGTTATCAAGGTTATTTCGGCTAATCCGAACAAGGTTCAGTCCCAATTAGTTTGGATTATCGTACTGTACTGTATGTCCGAATTTTCGTAGACAGGCTGGATTATCTCCCTAGGGAGTTGTTAAGATGAATATAAATGCTTAAGTTCCATATCCCTTTTAAATAAGTGTTTTCCTTCTCTGTTGCGATATATTTAAGATCTTCCAAGATAACTCTAGCGATAGACAGTAAACTTGGAAAAAATAAGCAAACACATCACTAGAAAAATAAGTAAGTACCAAATAATGTGAAATCACTCCTGCTTAGACTTCAGAAAATTGTGGTGACGTGGAAACCGCAAACATGATACAGTGATAAATAAGATTAATTACGGTTTAGGAAATATTTCAAATGGTTAAAAGTAAATATATGAATATTGGGAAAAAAATAATACCCCAGGGTAACAATATTAATAATTTGAATATAAATTCTGTGGACGAAATCAAGCATCTCGGGGCTTATTTGGATAGATATTTGAATTTCAAAACACATTCTCAATATGTAACAAAAAAAAATAATTTCTGGGAAGATTACGAGATGTAATAGATATAAAAAGTTGTATTCTTATATATAAAACAATAATATGTCCACACATAAATTACTGTTCTTACATTCTTTTTTTATGTAATGAAGGGGGAATTAAAAATATACAAATTCTTCAAAATAAAGCAATGAGGATTATACTCAAAAGAAATATCTATTCTAATGTAGAAAGAATGCACAAAGAAATTGGCTTGCTCACAGTAAAGCAACAAATTAAATATAATGTAGAATTTTTTATACATAAAATAATTAAGGGGATGAATAAAACAAAAAGAATAATAAAAGTTAACCAACAATGTCATACATATGAAACAAGGGGTAAAAAAAGATGAGATTACCTATGGGGAAAAAAACCGAATCTCAAAACTCATTGTACAAGGGATTGAAGCTGTACAATGAGTTACCTGAAGAAATAAAGGAAATAGAAATATTTAAAATTCATTTGAAAAAATGTTGTTGAGAAATTTTGATAAAAAATTTGTAATATTATTAAAAGTTTATATTAGTTCTTAAGATGTTATGAACTAACTTAATAAAGCACAAATAAATAAATAAACATTGACGAGAAAGGTGAATGTTTCACAGTGTGTTAAATTATCTTAAACCAGCCAATGACTGGTTATAAGCTTTGTAAATGCCTAGATCTCCACATCCCCAATAATACCTTCTCGGATGAGATATCTATTAAAGTTATTGTAAATTCATCGAAAGGGCTAGGTTAGGCAAGGGAAGAAAGATAAAAACAATAATTTTACATTTTTTTTATTATTCAAAAATATACATTTAGTAGTCTTCAAAAAGGACTGAATCAAAAACATACATAAATTCATTAAAACATTTATTTACCTACTTAAAAATAAGAATTGAAAAACATTTATACTTCCAAATATTTTGAGTATTTTAGGCCTAAAATCATCCTAAATATAACACCGCACATTCCTTAATTGTGTAAATAATTAACAACATATTAAACTCACAAGGGAAGACAAAAGGTCTGTAAAAATATATTCTCGTAAAAAAATATGCAGAGTTGGAATAACAATGGCAGTTACTTAAACTATTTTGGGTTAAAAATATTAATTATTTATGACAGCCGATTGACCCTTACCAGGGGGGGCAACCCAAGGGATCACTAAAGGTTTATCTAAGAAGAATGATGTTTGTTTAATGTTAGCATTGGTTACCAAGCATCGGAGAATAAACAAAGTCTCTTTCCAAAGACCATGTTAAAATTAGCAATGAAAGCACACCCTCCAAATACATGAAAAATTATTGTTAAGACCTGGGTCTGTGTATCGGTTTCCCTGGTACTAAACGTGTCACGCTCCGAGTGCGCTTCCAACAAACATTGGGTACACGCACGGAGCGGTAATGTAATACATAAATAATACAAATTTTCACGTAATTCAAAATGTGCGTATTTTAAACCATTGTAGAAAATAATTCCAACGTTGCACAGAAAAAAAAAACTGTCACCCTTGTAATTTTTTGAAAAAAAACCCTATTCTGGTTCGTTTTCGTACACAGAACTGTATTCTTCATTCAATATCAATATACATTTTATCAGTTACTTAAAATCTAATATTGTTGATTGTGCAGTGTGAATTTTATTTTGTCTATGTAAGTTCAATAGAGCCAAAAAGATAAAAATTATTTTTTTTGGCATTTTCAGTTGATGGGACAAGCCGCATAGATTGGTGTGTTTAAATTTCAATATTGACCAATCGACTGCTTGCATTTGATTAAATTGAATACTGAGATTGAATCATCCCCACTGCAAGCAATACTGTGTAAACCGCTAAATCCAATACAGCGGATGAGACATACCCGATTTGCGTAAAGGCAACACAGTGAATAGGCCATGCGTAGCTGGCAGTTTAACTTCCACAATCAACTTCATATTCATTTATATTATGGCCTATCCATTTGGCTCGCTGTTGTGCAACTTTATTGAGCAAGCATCTGGACTCCCAGCCCTGTTTAACACCTCGGTGTTCCCAACATGTTCCGACCGATGAATCCCCAACATGCGCCTGTAGCACCACATCTTAAACGCCTCCAGCCGACCCCGTTCTGCCAGTCATATAGTCCAGAGTTTAAATGAAGTTTTTTCGTGTTTTTAACTTTAAGCTTATGTTTTTAGATTTAAAAAATCATAGCTTTCTTATTGAATGCTATTCTTGCTTGTTTTATCCGGCTGACTATTTCTGATTTTGACCAACCATCCCGAGTAATTTTGCTGCCCAAATAAACAAATTCCTTCGCGATAGTCGAACAATAACAATATTAAAAATAGATTTTCTAAAATAATTACAAAACTGCATTTAAAAGTATTTTTCATCTTTTTTCTTAACGAAATTGCAAATTATTTAGACTACCGGTTCTTCGGCAGTATTGAACTTACATAGACGATATATTTTACTAACATACATTTGACGCTTTGTACATTGGCAAAATGTCCGCATTATGAGGACATTTAATTTTCTTCTTTCTTTAGTTCAGTTTATTTATAAAACAAATTTAACAAAATCACTGTTATCTATAGATTCCACTATCCACATACAATCTTATTCTAGAAGATGGGTGTCAGTGCTATACAAGCTCCCGATGTCACTGCGACCTCTGTAGACCTATTGTAACGAGTCTCCGTAAATTAATTCTCGTCCCCGAAGCTTAGGTCCTTAAAGAGATGGCTACTAAGTGAAGGGCAAGTGCTCTCATATTTCTTATCTTCTCCGAGCCTCGGGCTATTAGGTAGAGGGCGAGCGCTCTCACATTCTCAGGATTAAGCAGTAGTCATTCGAAGATGCGGCTTCTTTTGTGATATAAAGCATCACATTCACATAGAATGCCTATAAGTGTCTCCTCATCTGCACTGCAAAACCTACATCTAGAAGTTTCAGAAAGGTTCATTAAAGCAAAGTGTTTAGTGCCCAATAAGGGCTCTAGTGATAACCCTCGCTTAAGAATAAAAACCATAATATATATATGATTATCAGTGGATTTCCATACTAATCAATAATTGGACTCGGACTTGAAACGTAAGACAGATCTCCTTGCATAACAATAACAAGTAACCGGGATACGCAGAATTTGACGCAGCAATGCGGTGTCCTACGCACAACCAAAACTAGTATGTATATATTAAAATGTAGAAAGAATGCAAAAAATGCACAGTAAAGCAACTTAATTCATAAAATAATAAAGAGATTAAATAAAAAATATAATCAAATTTAACCAACAATACCATACGTACGGAACTAGAGATAAAAAGATAAGATTATACCAATGAGGAGAGAAACAGAGTCTCAAAACTCACTGTACAATGGTCTAAAAATGTACAACAAAGAAATTGAAAGCCTCACAATATCAATTTGAAAAAAATACATTCCTGATAAATTTTGCTACAATGTAATTGTAATGTAATTTCATTAAAAGTTTATATTAGTTCTTAAGATGTTACGAACTGGCTTAATAAAGCATAAATAAATAAATCAGGTTGGATACAAGAGCAGTGATACAATGATTGAAATATTTATTTTCATGCTGCCTGTAAATTTATATTTGCAGATGTCTTTCTCATGAACGGGGCGATCTTTTCCAATGTAAACCTCGATTACAATGTACTAGAAAACTTAAATGAGACAATATCTGAAAACATATTGAGAATAATTAGCTACTAGATCACTGCACAATATATAAATTATTTAGTATAAGAGATATTTAGATAGCGGCTATGTTAACCATCATATGCTGAAAACAGCTTTTTAGCATACCAATTGAAGACGTTTAAAAGGGAAAAAACTTTTCCAACGTCATATGATTCACATATCGACGGCAAAAAGGCTAGGTGACTGATGCGCCTCTATACCCAAAATTGAGTTGGTATTATACTGGTGCACCTATATCTCATGTACTGCTTTTTTGTCAGCGTTCTTCTTCCTTAAAGCATCCAAACGGTTTTTAACTAGTTGACTGAAACGGAATGAACAACTAGGCTTGGCAATTCATTCCAGACTGTTGGAAAACAAGTTTTTCTTGGGATTGAGGTGGAATTAAGGACCATGCATACCGCTTTTCTCAGAACTTATAGGATGTAAATTTTGGCATTTACATCAAAATCGTACGATATTGGACTTGTTTTAACAAATTATTGTTTGGGTTTGCATTCAAAGTTTTTGGTATTAATTTTACACAGTC
Organism: Micrasema longulum; assembly: GCF_059751315.1. Lineage (NCBI taxonomy): Eukaryota > Metazoa > Arthropoda > Insecta > Trichoptera > Brachycentridae > Micrasema > Micrasema longulum. The sequence goes on from NW_028277604.1 coordinate 108,478, forward strand.
CTAATAATTTTATATAACACCTGTCTTAGATACATTGTTTTGGAATTAATTCAAAATAAAAAATCTTTAATTTACTCGCGCAAAACTAACTTTACGACACATCATTAGCCTTTTTATATTCAATATAATTTATTATATAAATAAAACATGAGTGATACTTTAATCCACAAATTTGGAATATCCAGTGACCGGTTTCATCGCTTTCGCGACATCTTCGAGACTGGTATCTTTATTAAAAAGTTAAATGTATTTATACAGAATGATCCTTAAGATATAAATAACTTTATTTAATTTACTTACATATAACTTTGAATTATGTATCCTTACCTCTGTTCTGTATAAATACATTTAACTTTTTAATAAAGATACCAGTCTCGAAGATGTCGCGAAAGCGATGAAACCGGTCACTGGATATTCCAAATTTGTGGATTAAAGTATCACTCGTGTTTTATTTATATAATAAATTACAATGAACTTCCATCAAGAATTTTCACTTACAAACTTAAATGTTTCAATATAATTGACTTAATATAATCCTCAATTCAAATAAATATCGTTAAAACAAAGCTTACACATTTTTAAATTTGATATTTTCAACATATGTACGTATAATTGCTCACGTTGCTGCCACAAACATGTTTGTAATCGTGGTTATTTATTACAGATGTTCAAACACATGCAGAATATTGAATCTTACACGAGTGTAAAGTATTTCACGCATTAAAAAAAAATTGGGTCTGACAGTTTTACTCGGTGATGTCAAGATGTCAAGTCAATTAAACCCACAAAACATCGATTTAACTTTTGTAAATCAAATTTCTATGGGAAAGTTGTAGATATAATATGCATTTATGTATGCAGAATCACATATATGCAGATTTCAAAATAAAATAAAACAGCATACATTAAGTTGTGTAAAGTTATTTTGATTAAGAGTTACAGCAAAAATGTTCACATCACGCGAAGTATGGAATTAATTTGTTCCGAATTAGAATCAAATTAATAAAAGTCTCAATGATTGACCAATCAATCGTCAGGGGACCGTTTATAGAAATATTATATTATCAACAATAATAAAGAACGATCTTTCTTATTACAGTTGTCTATGCGTGTATTGGCTATCTACGCAGCGAGCTGCTGGACGCGTGCGAGTAGCGCGTCGCACGTTTTCTTGGCGTCTCCCAGCAACATGGCCGTGTTGGGACGATAGAACACGGGATTGTCCACGGCAGCGTAGCCCACTCCGAGAGACCTCTTCAGGACCACGACCTGCGAAAACAATTACAAATTAATCCAAGTGTGGCTATGATGTCACATAGAATACAAGACTTGCCATATCGCCGGTTATACTGCAATACAGTAAACCTTTCCTTTTAAAAATAATATGTTTTATTTATTTATTATGTAAATTTGTCTGATTTACTAAAAATCTTTCAAGTTGTCAGTGTCTCACCTGCTGTGACTGCCAGACCTTGAGGACCGGCATACCGGCAATAGGAGAGTTGGGGTCATCTTCTGCTGCACTGTTCACTGTGTCGTTGGCACCTAAAATATAATACATCACGATTAATACCACATTTATTTTATATTTTATTTATTATATACGCCCGCCCAGAGGGCTTTTACATGACAGGTACAAAATTACAATTCAAGTGTTTCATTACTAAAGTCAATATGCAGGTATACTAAATAGTTTTTTTTAAAGTATCAAATTACATTATGCTTTATATGCGATAACATAAAAGACAACAAAAATTGTAAACCGCTGCCCTGGAGAGTTATTAAGATTAAAACATCACAGTCAGAGATGGTGACTCTGTTAATGACATATTTATGTATAAAAAAATATTTTTAAAAAAGTAGAAAGACTCAATGGTATATAGTAGACTTGGTGGGAGTGGAAGCGGAGCGGGAGAGAGGTGTTTATAATTGAATTTGATTCAGTGATCGTTTGAAAGAAGACAAGTTGTTATCAAAGAAATCAAGACTGGTATGTTTGTCGGCAGACCTAAGGATTCTGGACTTAGGGGAATGAAAACCATAGTTAGTTCTATGGTTATCGGTAAGAAAGAGTAAGTTTTGTCTGAGGTTTCTATTTGGGATATGTAATTTTATTGAGCTCAGTAGTTCAGGCGCATCAAAGAGTGAGTTGAGAATTTTAAATAAGACTAAAATATCGGATTTATTTCAACGGTCTCGAAGAGAAGATATATTCAAGCTAGTTTCTAACTCATCATACGTATATTGGTCACTGGATAAGCCCAACCTCCATGTTAATGTTGATCTTTATAATTTTATATGAAGTTAAATCCGGTTCTTACCTACGATAATTTAAAAACACTTAAAATGTGAACGGTTTACTGAATATTATTTTTAAAAGATTTACCAATAACGAGAGTGAGTTCGGTCTCAGGGAAGTCACTGTTGATTTCTTCCATCTCCAGCACATCATCGTAGGGTACTCCGGCTTCAGCCAGCAGGACGTTGAGTTGTCCGGGCATACGGCCTAGAGAGATCAGTAAAAATATACATTTAGAACCACATCCAAATTATGGGCAACTTTTAACCCTTTTTAATTTTGATTCCCTGACGAAACGCTGTGTTGTTTTTTTTATATAAAATGTATCTACAAAATAATAAACTATATAAATGCAGATACCAACCTCGATAAAATACAAATAAATGCAGGATTGAAAATACTCAGACATCCATTGTGATATATGTTCAAACTGCCTTCATTTTCGAGCAAGGCAACATACTATTTAGAAATTTCTTCAATTCGTTAAAAAAGTATAGCACTCAGAGCTCGGACTTTTTCAGCACATAAAGATATCGTAGTATTTTTATATGTGTAAATACAGGTAAACGTCGTTTTATGTCGGGTTCCGTTCCGAGAAACACCGGCGTAAAATGAACACAAATATAATGGAAAATATAAGGTTAGGTTAGGTTATGTTCTAAGAACAATCTAGCATATTTATTTAATACATATCCTATATATATTCTAAATTAATTATAAATGTATTTATTGAAAACAGTTTTAATTCGTTTGCAAAATAAATAATAATCTCTTGATATAAATAATGAATTTTTTATAAATTAAATACTCACACTTTTTAGAAAAAAGCATCCAATTTCATTTGCTATGATTGTTGCTTCCTTTCTTGCAGAATCATAGCATACACGACAAATATTTAAATAATGTTTTAATTTTAATAATAATAAAATAAAAATATATAATCATACCTCTTCATTTTCCTTAAAAAAAAAACGAAAACTAACTCAGAAACAATTTCACACACACAATAGGCTGCTCGTTTACACAGTAATAGAATAAAACAATGTGTAAAAGTGTGTCAACCAGCGTAATTGTAAATCAGCACAAATCGAACCGGCGCAAAACAACATTTACCTGCATATTTAACGTCTTACTGTATACCCATATACCTATGTGGGTACATTTCCTTATTTTGACTTGTTATTGTTTCTTTTGGTCTTTCTTATGTTATTCATACTTTTAACTATATTTATATACTTATTTTATACTGCTGCACTTGAATGTATTGCTAATAAATATAAAAGCCCGTAGGGCGTATAAATAATTAGTTAAATAAGAATAATATGGAATCAATTACCTGCAACAGGGTGGATGGCGAACCGAACTGTCTTGCCAGTTTTCTTCAGCAAGCTAACCAGCTCAGCGATGGGGTACTGCGCCTTGGCAACACACAGACCATAACCTGCACAGAAATAATATATACTCTACTGTTCGCATCATTGTGACTTGAGATGGCCGCGGATGGAATGCTTGAACTCAAAGTGAAACAGCTTACCAGGGGTGATGATGATGGAGCTGGCCTTGTGGATCAGGTCGGCTACAGAGTCTACGTTCATCTCTGTGTGGGTGCCCTCGGGCCTGGCTGAGGTTCCCGAGGCAGTTACTCCGTACCCTCCGAGGATCACATTAGGAAGGGAGCGATTCATGGCCTTAAAAATTAGTAAGGTTAGCGTATTTTCAGTAAAAATCCCTTTTTTTTTTTTCCTTCATGTTGTAAATGTAACTGCACTATTGAACATGGGGATTTAAGTGATGAGGAGTAAAAACAGTAAGCATAGTTTAGATGTTTTAGTTAAAAGAGGTGATTACCTTGCACATGATGTAGGAAAGGATAGCTCCTGAAGAGCCGATGAGAGCTCCCACCACCGTCATGAGGGAATTGTTCAGCATGAATCCCTCGGCGCACAGCGCCCAGCCGGAGTAACTGTTGAGGACAGTGATGACAACCGGCATATCGGCACCTGATACAAACAGATAGAAATATGTTATGTTAAGATGCCAATTTTTATTTTTAGTATTCTTCAATAATATGTATGCTTCTGCGTTCTATTATGCTGTATCCAAACTCAACACAGGGCTCTTGGCCTCATAGAGTTAGGGATAGGTTTTTTTTTTTTTAAATGTAATGTTTGAATTAGTAAATTCTAAAAAAAATGTAAAAAGAATTGTCAGATGAATAAAGAAGGACTCCCTGGGTGATCAGAGGCAGAGGATCCGAATACCAACCCCGTAAAGGGAGGATAAAACAAGAGAATGTGTGCGTTCTACTCGGAAGGAAGCACAGTCCCAACTGTATCAGCATCCCACAGGAACAGATGCCTGTCCCACCATATTTAACCCACCTACGCGTCCGCGCATCTGGGGAACTCCCAACGCGATACCCAAGTCCGGACAAATTGACGGAAGAGTGTAAAATTCCAACTGTTGGCCATCTACATTCTACGCTGGTCGCATGACTTCTGTCAAACCATTCAGCATTTTATCCCTGGTATCATCCAATAACACACAGTGCCACAGGATGTGTTCGGCCGATCGATAGTCATCTCCGCAAGCACAGCTCGAGACATGGGCAAGTCCAAGCTTATGAAGCTTGTCTCTAAACTGCCCATGTCCTGAAACCATTTGTGCGGTATGATGGTCAAACGCCAAGAACTTACTACACGCCCTGTGTCTGAAGGAATGATACTGTCATCGTGAAGGTATAAAGGTAACCAGAAAGCGGATATGAAATGATAATAATAAATAGTTCTCACCGCCGATGGCAGCAGTCAGCGTGACTCCCATGATGGAGCTCAAGGCCGCAGTGGCCCCGAGCAGCGGCAGGCCGGGGACCTCGGGCAGGGCGAGGAGTGCGGCCCCGCAGCCCAGCGACGAGGCCAGGAGACCGGCGTTCAGCACATGGCGACCGGGCAGCAGGAGCGGTGCGGAGTTCAGCACTCCTTGCAGCTTGCCATAAGCAATCAAAGAACCACTGGAATTATAAACATTTATTCAAAACTAGCTTTTACCCACAACTTCGCTCGCGTGGTATTAGAGAGAAATTAGTGTTAATTAATTTGTTGGACAATAAAAAAATTCCCAATGCAATGAGATGGTTTTTGGGTCGAAGAGTAGCCTGTATCGATTACCGGTCCTCCGACTATTACTATACAAAAAATAAAACGATCCGTTAGTCTATGGCGACATAGCATCGCTATCCTGTTTTAATATTAACTCATTCACCGCGGCGCTCACAGAGCGCGCGGTACCCAGGATTCAAACCTTGATTTCTCGCAACCGAACATTCAAATCAAAATCATTTTTGGCTTAAAACTTAATCTTCATACTAGTGACATATATGTCTGTAAAATCTTGAAGGAACTTATTCTCTTTTTAGTAAAATGATTCAATGGGACCGTGCTAATTTTCGCTACGGACCAGGAGATCAGATGATAGATATTTATCGCTTACGCACATCGCGTGTTCGCACATCGCGTTTTCTTATCAAAGTGAGTAATTTTTCATTAAAAAAGGTTCGTAGCTTTAATATATATATATAGTTGGATAATTTATATAGCGCTATTTTTGTGAAAATCACCTCAAGGGCGCTGTACAATAAATAAATATCCCAGCATGTCTTGCAGCTACAGAGCGCATGGACGGTTGGGATTCTAGTTCCTCGTTTTCAATAAAGATCAATTAAAAATTATAACAGATAGGAGCTAGATTACAGGACGTCTTGCAGCTACAGAGCGCATAGACAGTTAGAAATTTAGTGTATTAATGATATTTAAAAAAATAATAATAAGAAAAATAAAAAGGAGTAAGATTACAACATGTCTTGCAGAATTCTGACCCCATTTACAAAATTTTGGTATTTTAAAGTTGATATATGAAAGTTAGATAACCAATCATTGTGCAGCTACAAAGCGCATGGACGAGTGGAATTCCAGCAAAGTTAAAATAATATAAATAAATTTACAAAAAATAGAGCGTAGTAGTAAATTTGTCAAGTGTTCTTGCCATGAAGTAAGCAATAAAAAACTAAATAAATAAAGCACTGTTTTAACTCCATGGTTAACAAAGGGAGATAGATGTCCGAAGAGAAGCTTTTGTAGACAGTAGGTAGATACCGTCGCCATGTGGCCCACATGCTGCTTGATAATTTCTGAAAACGTACGTGTGTAGTTACTGGGGGATGTAGTTACAGGAACAGGTTAATTCATTTATCCACTAAGAAGTTTCCCGAGGAAGTGAGATATTTTTTCGGGATAAAAAGTAGCACATGACACTTGTCAGCTCTCCGGAAATCCTTGTGCATAAAATCACAGCGTCAAAATTATAGCGTTTTCTCAAATGTTTTTTTTAAATATTGCTCCCAATCTGCCAGTTTCATATTACTGTCTAAGCAGTACAAAGATTAAAATTGAAATACCTGAAGGTGACTCCCCCAATGTAGGTTCCGAGGAAGAGCGCAGTTTTGATGGCGTTAGCGGCCGCATCCAGCTCCATATGGGGGAAGTCGTGCATGTACGTGGCGATGCAAGTCAACATGGCTGCCATACCAACCAAGCTGGGAACAAAAGCACCATACAATTGTCCGAATATTAGAGTTCAAGGTGACTCGTGCAATGTCAGGCAGAGGAAATTGTGCTTTGAGGTCATGGTTTTGTCATAGCCGGCCGCTCTGCCTGGAGCCAATAAGGAAAGTCAGTGTTTTAAAAAAAAATATTAATAGACTATCAAATGACAACTAGGTTTTATGAATTTAAATACAGTATACATATTTCTATGAAGAAATAAGTTTTTTAATTCACTGGGAACGGGCTGGGCGTGCATCGCTGATATTTATTTTTGGAAAAATATATAAACGGTGATGTTAATCTAATCTATAGATGTAAAAGGCAATGTTAGAATGGTTGTCCTCGATGGACTCGATAACTACAAGACCGATTTAAGTGCGGTTTTCAGATAAATGTGCATCTTTGCCGCGAGAAGGTTTAAAGCTCATAAAATCTTCAATTCATTAAGCACAAAAAAGTTAGGAGCGTAAATGTTTTTTTTATCCATCACCAGGGTTGCATTCGCTGAGAATGCGGAAACAAAAAAAATGGATGGAGGTTATTTTTTTGTATACAAAAAAGATGATTTTTGAATGTTTACAAACAAAATTTGTTTTTTTATGGATCGCAGTCTGATTATTTAGTTGAATTCCCTATAATTTCTACCTATTTATTTATTTTTACTGGATTTTATGCTATACTAAAATAATATCAACTAACATTCGATACATTTCTGAAAATCACATTCCTGACTCAAGTGCATCCCTGAGCAGAGTTTGACATTTGCTAAAAGAATTCTTTATTTGAAAATAATGAATTATTTTATGTTTTGGAATTCAAACATAAACAAGTACTTAGGTACCTACTTAAAATATCTATAATTTTTAGATTTGGAATACAATCATAAACGAGTACCTAGGTACCTACTTACTAATGAAAAGCTACAATATCTTTTTTACGTTTATCCGAACAGTTTTTACTCAAGATTTTTTAACAAAGTTTTGAAAGTATACTTAATTATGTTTTATCTTAAGGGGAAACGCGGTCTGACTTTTCTTCATACAAACGTATTCACGTATTTTCTCTCTGAATTATAGAGAAATGTTTTTTTTTACAATAACAACAACAAACTATCTATCACCTTTTATGGGATCTACTTTTGGTGACTGGAGTTCTGTTCTGAAGCTATTCGTAAGCGTAAAGCGGGTTGTGATCCCGTGGCTAGTGTTGTAGACTCGCGTATCAAAGGCCCGTGGTTCGAACCTCGCTCTACCCCAACCTGATCCCCATTTTCCAATATTGAGTTATTTACCATTCGTTGAAAATGGCTCTCTAACTAACCAACTAACTAACCATCACGCCATTTCCCCGGAGGGGTAGGCAGAGAGGATAGAACGCCACACCACTCTGTCCTGGCACACTTCCTTTGCTTCCTTCACATTCATACATCTTCTCATGCACGCACGTCGATTATTCCGACTTTTCACATGACCACTTTCAAGAATTTGTTGTACTTGATCATGCCATGTCTTTCTCGGCCTTCCTCGACTTCTACAACCAGACACATTCGCATCATAAATCTTTTTAGCCGTTCTTTCATCATTCATTCGCTCCACATGACCGAACCATCGCAAAAGACCTTTCTTAATTTTGTCGATAATGCTTAACTCAGCCTTGCATTCTGCTCTAATTTCGACATTAGGGCACCTATCATACATTGTTTTTCCGCACATTCGCCTGAGGGATCGCATTTCAACAGCATTCAGTCTACTTTCGTCCCTTTTTTTCCAACTCCATGCTTCGCTTCCATACATTAGGGTTGGTACCAGAACTCCATTATGAACTGCTAATTTAGCCTCTTGCGATAGACACTTATTTGCTACGACAGACTTTAAGGCACCATTAACTCTGTTACCGGCACTAACCCTCCTTTCAATATCCTTGTCCATATTTCCATCTCTAGTAAACATACTACCCAGATATACAAATTCTTCGACCTGTTTCAAACTATCTCCATTTACTACAATCTTACATTCAGTCATAGTTACATTTCTTTCAAAGACCATGACGTTCGACTTTTGCACATTCATTAGCAAATCACTCTCCTTGCACACTTCGTAAACCTTTGTAAATGGCTCTCAAAATGAAATATTTTGGTAAATCCTAAGAACGCAAATATTTCTTGGGGTCTTGCACATCAACAGTCCCGGTCAGCCAGTTCAGATCTCCGTGCTTTTCCTGTTTCCCATGTTCTTAATTTCAATTACGGTCACGGCGTACCTGTGGAAGGCGGCCACCAGCTGCGGGAGGTCTGTGATCTGGATCTTCTTGGCGATGACGGCGCCCAGGCCTCCTCCCAGGGCTGCGATGCCCCCCATCTGGCAGAGCACCTCTGTGGAGGGAGCCAGCATGCCCAGGGTGGCGGCGATGCCGCTGGATACACCGATCTACCAAACAATCACACTGTTCATATAAGATGGACAAAGGTACATTATGCTTTAAAAAGGTAAACATAAAAGTTTAGGCAATTATGAAGTTTTATACAGAGATGATTAATTTGAATGAAAATAATCAAATGCTTTTGATCCATTTGAATGACTAACTGTACCACGAAAGTTAGTACCTTCGATCACAGATATTTCAAGGTCTCCCCTCCAGCACAGCAATCGAATGGATTCATTAGTTTTGAAGTTCCTAACTTTTATCCGAATAATTTTCAAAAGTAGCATGTGACCCATAGATTTAAGAATAGTCCAGAAACGGCATACGCACATCAAACAGAAGGCGACTCAACTACTCATAAATAAGTAGGTTTACGTTTTGACCCATTAGTTTCTTTGTAGACGTAGATCAGTACGCAACTCTTGATTTGAATTCAACTATGCCGTGTTGTGTCCTTTTAAAGGATAGAAATACTGCTAGGATCTCAAAGAAACAGGATGCAATCACATTTCATGTGTAATTAGCAAATGAATGTGTATATAACAAATGGATTACTTAAAAATTGAATTATTTTTCCATCTGTCAGATTGTCAAAGAAACAAAATGGAAATTTCGTTAGTGTTGCCAAGGTAGTATTTTTTTTACCCTACTTTGCTCATCTAATGAGAGAATCAATGAAAATTGGATCTCGGATTAAACAACTCTGTGGTGGACATTTGACCGACATTATATTGATGATATAAAAATATCCGTTTTATGTAAAATAAAATTTGATTTATATTTTAAGTTTAAAGTTCATTGATTCAATTACTCTTATTAAATGACCCTTTACGTATCTACTCTGTTGTGTCAATCAATATTTCCGCGTGCAAAATAAAATTTTAGAGAATTAACAGATTGCTTTTTTTTACCTTACATTTGTGTTATAATTTTTTTTTTCTCCATCAAGCAACATTACGTTGCAACCTCATGAATGCGCGCGGCGAAAGTAGGGCATAGTGGGAAACTATTGGACACAGCCCGATATATTGAAATATGATTCTACGCTCCTTCTGGACTATTCTTAATTCTATAATGTGGCCATTAAAATCTTAAAAATTGATTCAGTTTTGAGGTGCGGAAAACCAGATATTTATCGATTTCAGTTGTCTAAAATCATAGTATGTCGTGCAGTTGTCTTTTTCGCACTGTATCAGGGAGCCATCTGCGAGTGAGTGACAGAAAGACAATGTTCAAATATCTATTCATCAAAATTCTTACCTACCGCCTATCCTTTTGAGTGCTCTAATTTTTACCACATGTAAGTAAACATTTTTTTAATCCAACTAGTTTTTAAAAATGTATTTTAACGCTTAGTACAATAAAAAAAAACATTTTTACCATTCCCAAGTAGTTTCCTCTGCGAGATGTTGCCTGAGAACTAAGGCCGGCCAGAGCTCCGACACAGCACAGAGAAGATGCGAGGTACGCCATCTGGTGGACTTCGGGATAGCCCTAAAATAAACACCATCAAAATTTCAACCAGGCATTTAAATTTAACAACCGACGGTTGTCTGAATCAAAAGAGGTGATTCGATTAGCTGAATCACAATGTGTGAATGCCTCCGGAGAGCCTTACCATGTTTCTTTACACTATAAAATATGGATAGTCCACTAAGGAAGTAAATTCCTCTAGATCGGGAAATCTCCTTAAACAATATTTTGAGTTTGTCCAAATTTCTCTAAATTTCGTTTCTTCTGCTTTTCTTTTCTCCAAATTTCAAAACTCAAAATATTGTTGAGAAACCCACCTGGGCCTCGATTATGATGGGAAGATAAGGACGTATACCTTCACCATGACGGTATAGTCGAAAATAAATTATTTATTTTAACATACACCTAATTTTACCTATTTATTTTTATTATTTCTCTATGTAAAAATCTTAGCAAAAATCCTAAAAAATTCTGGCAATTTGTTTCTCAGAAACGGAAAGAAAATGGACTTCCTTCCAGTATGGTCTTTGGAAATCTGTCTGCTAACAATGAACAAGACATAGTTCATCTTCTAGCCTTCCACTTTTCATCCGTATACTCTTCTAAAGCTAGGGTTTCCTAGGACAGCGGTGCCCGTATCTTAACGGCCGTAGTGAACGGTGATGCGGTGGACAGCTGTCGTAGTGGTGACTAGAGAGTGGTTTTATTTTTTAACGGTGTTATCAACACCATTTTTATAGGAAACCACTCTCTAGTCACCGTTACGACGGCTGTCAACCGCATTAATGTTCACTACGGCCGTTAAAATACGGGCACCGCTGTCCTAGGAAACCTGAGCTCAATTGTCCACTGAATGAGGAATTCCACTGTTTTCTAATTATTTTTTTTCTATTAGCGTACTATTTAACTAAGCAAAATTTTTTTTTTTTTTTTGTGAGTCATTTACAAAGATATGATTTTTAAAGTTACATTTATCAAATATCGCGCCAAATTACTGTAATCAGTGTGTCACTTTTCAGTAGTGACGTCATGAAACGGTTGGCGTTCTTACTTTCACTGACCTGACAAGAATCTACGGAATATTGCTTTGATTACTTCATTTAGTTGATCGTAATTTGCTCATTTCTATGTTATGGTTGTTTTTACGAACGTTTCGATTTAGAAAAACCTAGAAAGTTGACATAATCTCTGGTTGAAATGTCAAATTATAAAAATTATACTCTTTTTATTCTATGGTCAAAACGTTCCTTACAAGGTGCGGGGGCTTTAAAGCGGAAACCGGAAATACTACACGTAGATATAAGGAGTGACGTCATTATTTACGATTTTAAAATGAATACTATTTTTAACATTTTTTATTTATTTTTGCGTGCGTTTTTGAGATATTTCCTCCTCCTCCAAAATTTTTAAATATTCACGTGTACACGAAAACATTTTAAAAATTTAATTCCGGGTTGGGCTGGGATTCCTCATTATGTCAAAACATTTGACTACCATACAGTTGACCTTAGTTGCTACCATATAACGACCAACGATGTATTTATTGCTCTCTAATCTCTCAAAGGTATAACCAATAATGGTCTTGATTATATTCCAGAAATGTTAATTAAGAATTATAGATGTGTTATTGCACTACCCCTATCAATCATTTTCAATCTATCGTTTCAATCTGGTGAGTTTCCAGTAGCTTTGAAATCATCTTCTGTTCCTTAGTTCGCTCGAACCTAGAGTATTCCTCTGTTATCTGCTGTCCATATTATGATGTTCAGATCAAAAATATTGAATCGGTTCAACATCGATTTTTAAGAAAGATGGGCTGGAGGTTGGGCTTATCCAGAGACCAATATATGTATGAAGAGTTAAAAACTAGCTTAAATATATCTTCTTTTCAAGACCGTCGAAATAAATCCGACCTTCTAGTCCTATTAAAAATTCTCAACTTACTCTGTGATGCGCCTGAACTACTGAGCTCAATAAAATTAAATATCCCGAATAGAAACCTCAGACAAAACTTACTCTTTCATACAGTTAACCATAGAACTAACTATGGTTTTCATTCCCCTATGCCCAGAATTCTCAGGTCTGACAACAAACATACCAGTCTTGATTTCTTTGATAACAAGTTGTCTTCTTTCATACGATCACTGAATCAAATCGAATCATTAACACCTCTCTCCCGCTTCCACTCCCCCCAAATATACTTTGTAGCATTGTGTCTTTCTACTTTCTTTTATAATAATTTATACTTATGTCCTTGAAAATGCCAACTGGGCGTATATATAAATAAATATGTATGAATTAAGATATTCCATTTCATAATGTACATATATACGAATAACTAAAATTTAAATTTAAAATAATTAGCGCAAAATAGTAAAAAAAATATATAGTTACATTCATGACGCTGGCAGCGTAGCCGGCCATAAAAGCTGCAGCAGGGATAGAATAGAGCATTCCGTATTCCTTGGGGTCTGTGGGTCTGAAAGAAATATTAGCATTTGATAAATATTGGATTATTAACATTGTGGAAGAACATGTAGTGACAGGAAATTTGACAATGTTTTAAGTATGTCTCAACGTTTGCAGACTGGCTGGATTTTCCGCCTAGGGAGTTATTTAGATCTAAATTTGTTGCGACAAAGAGGGAAAACATTTTTGAGAAGGGGATATGGTAGTCTAGGCATTTACAGGGCTTGTGACCTGTCATGAATGTGAACTACTTTGAAACGTCACAGGTTCGGGTGTTTAGAATAGAACTAAACCTAAACTTCTTATGAGAAATGATCAAAATCAACCAAATTCGTCTGTGATGTCCTCCTTACCTCACCTTCGTAAGTTTAGACTTTTTTTATTTTTAATTTAACATGACACTGGCAAAACACCTTTAAAGTGACATTTGAAAATGTAAAGTTTTAAAATGCAGCCGCGCGCGGCGGTGGGGGTAATCATTGTTCCACGGAGATAGCCTGCCCACCTATCTCGGTGGTAATGTCTCGGAAAAGTTTTTAGTCCTACAAATTGCTGTTTACACGTGGACAATGGTCAAGCCCTGGGACATAACAATATTGTATTGTCCACGTGTAAACAGCCTTTAATAAAGCTATGTCTAGATCGTTTCATAGGATGAATGGCCAAAAAAAAAAATTCAATTCAATTTATTTATTTTAAAAACGTTTATGTACATAACAAAAAAATTCAATGCATACATAAAACGAAAAAATGAACACTAAAATTTAAATATACAAAAATGGTAAAATAAAAAATACCCAGCAATTATAGAGAAAGAATGCAATCCTCTCTGAACTTTTTTTCACTAATATGAATAATATGAAGATGTCAATATCCGAAGAGATACGGTTGAGTAAAGACATTGCTCTTCCTACTGGCATTACCATCGGCAGGTTGGTTCTGCAAGCAGGAAGATAAAACAGCTTAAGCTGTCTATGTCTAAGGTAGTCATTAGGAACATAAAGAAAAATACTCTCCGTTATACCTATGTTGATCGTAATACCACGGATCAATCGGAAAAAATACATAAGCAAGTATGCATTTCTTTTTTTCTAAAATAAAATAATCTATATCGCCAATTCTCCGCAGCACACCAGTTTTATAAAATTATATGGTCAATTCAGCTGGTTGTTAATGACACCGCTCTCTCAAGTATTAAAAAAAATTGTATAAAAAGTTATTTTTTTACCAACCAATAAAATAAATGGTGTATTTACCTCTTGAACATGTCCAACATTCTCTGAGTAACCAGGAAACCGCCGAACACATTCACAAACGATATAAGCGCGGCGGTGGCTGCCAAACCCTACAAACGAAAATTATAATTAATTTCATTTACTGGGGAATCATACAGCTTAAGAGTAATAAGAAACTAGTGGACCCGACAGACGTTGTCCTGCCGGAACGTTGGCTTGCTTGCTATCCCTTTGGAAAATTACTTTTCATCTAGGTACCTGTTTGTGATTAAATTCCAAAACTAAAAATTGTTGATATTCAAAAAATATTGAATTTAAGTAGGTACTTGTTTATGGTTGAATTCCAAAACATAAAATAAATATTTTTTCAAATATGACATTCTTTTTGCAAACGTCAAACTCCGGTCGTCTCACCAACAAAGTGGTGTACTTGTGTAGGAATGCGATTTTTAAAAATGTATTGAATTTAATATTCTTTTAGTGTTACCAAAAATCTAATACAAAGAAATAAATGGGTAGAAATTATAAGGAATTTAAGGAAAGAATCTGATTGAGATCCACAAAAAACAAATGATGTTTGTAAACATTCAAAAACAAACTTTTTTAATGCACAAAAAACATCTTTCCATTTTTTTGCAAATGCATTCTCCTCGAATGCAACCCTGGTAGATCGATGAATAAAACATTTATGCTCCTAATTTTTTTTTTTTACATATTCGATTGAAGATTTTAATATCTACGAACACGCACAGCTCAAAAGTCTATATTTCTCTGAAAACCGCACGTAAATCAGTTAAGCCATTTAGGAGGAGTACGGTGACATCAAACATACAGAGGAATTATATATATAAAGATAGTCATTTCATTAAACAATCATATAGCCAATTAAATCTGTGGCATTTAGGTAAAAAGGTAAAGGTCACTATTAGCTTATTGTGCGGGGAAGTCATGTGAAATTAATCCTCTCATGTTGTGAAGACGTTATTTGAAATATTTTGTTGTTTCCATATATTCTTATTCTTATTCATAGAGGTGGGGATCAGAGCTATGCTTTGAGCTCCTGACATCACTGCGACCTGTGAAGATCTATTGTGACGGGTCCCCGTGAATAGTTCTCGCCCTCCAAGCCCAGGTCTATAAAGAGCCTGGCTACTGAGTGGAAGGCGAGAGTTCTCATTTTGATAAATCTCCCCCTCCAAGCCCGGATACGCTAAGTATTGTGCTATTAGGTAGGGGGCGAGCTCTTCAACATCCTCAGGTTTAACTGGTGGTCCCCAGAGGATGAGGCTTCTTTAATGATGTAAAGCATCACATTCACTTAGAATGTATTTATTTATTCATATTTTTCGCTTACAAACTATAATTAATAATAAAAATAATGTGACCTCACTGGGGTTTTCCGTGCCGAGGACACTTAACAATTTAATTTTATGAAATTACATTTGAGAATAAACAAAGAAGACTAACTTAAAAAACAAACATAATTAACAAATATTCAGACAGTTTTAAAAACAAGGTACTTATGTACATCTATATTATTTATATTACAAAACACACAATGAAAATAACAAAAACCTAACATAAGCTATACAGTTGTGGAGCAGTTGATTCAGTATTAGTATGGGCGAGTGAGACAATCCATTTTACTTCTACCTAGCTCCACTATCCATTTTTTTATAGCCTTTTTAAACATTTTCTCATTACTAATTGCTTTAATAGATAGTGGAAGTAGGTTATAGATTTTAATTGAATAATACTCAAAATCCCTTTGTCCGAAAGTGGTATTAGTTTGTAATTGTTTAAGTTGTCTATGTGTTGAGGATCTAGTGATTATATTATTTGTATGTGATGTATTGTGGGGGTTATGTCTTTCATTTGAGTAAGAGTAGTTCATCTGCACTGCAGAATCTACATCTAGAAGTTTGGGAAAGGTTCATTTCTAGCGCGGTGTTTGTTCAATCTGCAGTGCCCTGGGCGGGCTCTAGTGATAACCCTTACTTGATGAGGCTGAGCTTTATTAGGTCAAAGGCAAACTTTTGAGAGTTTTTTTGCTTGTTTCCATATATACCACAGAAAACTTATATTAACCAACGAAAAATTCATTTTACCTAAATGCCAAAGAAATGATCCAACTTTTTTTTAAAGTAAACTTCCTGCAGCATAATTTGCTGATTTGATGGGTCAATAAGACAGAAGATATCGTAGTCATAATTTAAATGATTTTTCTCATTGTTCTAACGAAATTCCGACGTGCCCAGCATAGCGACGGTAAGGTGGCAACTCTCACCTGTACAGTGTTGTGTGGCACGTAGTCCCCGCCCATGAGGAGCAGCCCTCCCACTGCGGTGATGCCGGAGATGGCGTTGGTCACGGACATCAGGGGAGAGTGGAGAGCCGGGACCACACCCCACACGGTGTGGTAGCCGACAACGCCTAGGAAGAAACACAAAGGAGAGATTTGTGATAAAGGAAGTTTAAGGGCATATTTTAAATTTGGTAATGTACCCAAAATTTTATTTTGGATACATTACCAAATTAAATATGGAATTCTGCCAATTGTCTGCGTACACAACAAATACATATTTTTAAATTTGTTTAATGACTAAGCAAAACGCTCTGACTCATATTGTAAGGAAAAGGTATTAATTAACCTAAAGACGTTACTGCCACCAGTGAAGATCTATTGTGACGGGTCCCCATAAGTTTATTCTCGTACCCCATGCCTAGGTTTTTAGAAAGCTAAATCTCCTTCTTCAAGCGGTGAGCATTCTCATATCCTCAGTTTTATTATTATTATTATTATGGATAACTTATATAGCGCCATTTTCGTAATAAAATACCTCAAGGGCGCGCTTTACATAGTGATTCTATTGTTAAATAAATTTAATTGAAGCTTTTAAATTTGTAATTTAATTAAAACAATTTATTTTGTTGTCACATGCTACGGATTTATTCAAATGATTTAGAGAATAAGTGGGTTTTAAGTTTTTTCTGAGACATCACTTTATTTTCACAGCCTCGCACCTCTGCTGGGAGAGCATTCCATGCCATAGGGCCTGCGACCGCAAATGCACGTTCACTAAATTTAGTGCGCTGTTTGCGTAGAGGTATAATAACTTTTCCTCTCGCTGTAGACGTAGCTGATCTAAGCGTGAGACGCCTGTCAGCTAGTTCATCTGGAATGCATAGTCCCCTTAGATATTCCGGAGCAGAGTTGTCCAGTGACTTATACATAAGCCAACAGAGTTTGTATTCGACCCTCTGTGGAAAACGTAGCCAGTGTAGTTTCCGAAGTAGTGGAGTGTTATGACTGAACTTACGAGATTCCGAAAATAAGTCTCGCTGCGGCATTCAATACAGATTGTAGGCGAGTCATTTTGTTCATTGGTAGACCTGCGTAGATACCATTACAATAATCGACTCTAGACACTACAAACGCATTTATTAATTGACGGGCGGCATCAACCGGCCAATTTTTGCATATGCATTTAATTTGTCTCAAGAGAAGAATTGAGTAAAACTCCCAGTAGTTTAACGGTGGGTAAAGCAGTACTCCCTACATTGCTAGTAGTCGTTTTAACCAGTAGTCTCCCGAAGATGCGGCTTCTTTTGCGATATAAAGCATCCCATTCACATAGAATGTGTATAGGTCTGTCATCATCTTTACTGAAGAACCTACATCTAATGGCGGCTGTGCACACTCGTCAAGAACGTCTCGCCGAGAGTCTCGGCTGATGAGGTTCTCGATGAAAGCATATCTGTACAAACTCGTTTTTTCATTAGTACTGAAGATTCCCGCAGTAATGGACGTAGAAATTGCTGTTGCTGTTTCGCTGCCCTAGTTCTTGTATGTTCAATAGACCATTTTGCAAATTTTACAAGACATTTTATTTGTTTTTAAAATCAAATAAGTAAAATCAATAAGTGGAGATTGGCACTGAAAAAATGCTGAAAATACTATTTAGTAACGAAAAAAAAAATGCTTTAGCTACATGGACGCGTAATAAGATAATGAACATATTGGCATTCATAACTCAATTTTCTAAAAATGGTCTATTGAACATACAATCTACATTGAAAAATATCATTTAAGAATGAGTCCATGAAATCGAATGCAAACCATATCGGCTTATAAACTGATTCAGCTGCAGCTCCAGACTGCATAGATGCAATAATCTTTCTTTAATGGCTATGGTATGCGGCCATTAGCAGATATCTCTTCTTTTTTAACAAGTGTGTACATGCTCGCTCTTGTTTTCCTCGCAAGACCCAATGAGATCCTTTGACTCGGGCGTAAAAACCGACAAGCGACCGAGACATCCGAGACCGACCGAGGCGAGGCGCGAGAGAGTGAGACACGACGAGAGTACCATATACATACTCGCTCTCGGCCTGTCTCGACAAGTGTGTACAGCCGCCATAAAAGTTTCAGAAAGGTTCGTTTTCATTACAACTTAAGGAGTACCCCTTCAGTAGTTCTTTCGCATGGTGCTGACCAGTCGCTTTATGCTGGAGCATTATACTCTGCTTCTGTTCCAAGTTCATTGAAGAGCGCATTTTGGCAATCCACAGTAGGATTTTGAGCTAATTGAGGCTGTCTCAGCAGTCAGCATCGCGAATTCATCAACTGTCTCAAATAAATAATAAACACAACTAAGCATAGGCTTTCTGAGGTTATTAGTAATTTTATATGTTATTAGTTTGGCCATTGATACTAAGGGCCTTATTTATAGAACACGATTTATTAAAAACGTGATGAATATTTACGACATGGAAAAGAGAGGGAGCATTTACGAGGGTGCTCTTAAAAAAATCTAACCTATACGTTTGGTGAACTTACCGGAAAGAGCGAAGGTTGTAGCCATTGTAGTAAAAGCGGGATTCGGAGAAACCATTCCCAGTCCAATTAAAGATGTCAGTCCTGGAAAAAAATAAAATATTATTTAAAACGGGTTAATCGAAGCTTACCTGAGACACACTACACACAGACTAACAAAACGGCATAACTATACAAGTTTTTTCACTGTCCATTCGCTCTATATGTCAAAACCAACACAGAACTCTTTTCTTGATTTTGTCCATAATGCCTATCTCAGCCTTACATAATGCACGGATCACCTATTGTAAATATTGCATTATTTTTATTTTTTTTTATTATTTATTTATTTAGTTCTATGTATTTACATAGTCTAATATATATTTACAACACAATATTTACATCTATACTTATTCTAACATTATTTATCACTATTATACACTTAGTATCCTAATTTATAATATTAACTGTTTCATATGTACATTTTCATTAATTATATTCACTATTTACTACCTAATATTTTTCACATATATACTTTTTACATTTAATTTTAAATATATTTACATTAATTTCATTTTTTATGCTTTCTGGCATTTCTTCAAATAGTTTTATTCCCTTGTACATAAGGCAGTTCTGGGACATTGCTTTTGATTTTTTTTCCAGTCTTATATTTTTAGATCCTCTTGTTGCAGCATAGTTATGAAAGAACTCATTATTTTTTAGTTTATTTTGAAAATATCTCGGAACTATTCCTTTAATAATTTTGTTTATTTCATTGGCAACATTGAATTTGATTCTTTGATCAATTGTCATGATATCTAGAAGTTGAATCATTTTCTTAACATTTGTTCGTCTCCCACATCTTAATATTATCCTCATCGCTTTGTTTTGTAACAATTATGACAGCATTCAGCCTACTTTCATCCTTGTTTATCCAATACCATATTACACTTCCATACATAATAGTCAGCATCAGGACTCCATTGCGAATGGCTATTTGATTTTAGTGCACCGTTCACCCTGTTCCCGGCACTCACACTGTTTTCAAAACCTTATTTCGGATCATTTTTAAATGATTTCGTTTAGTACTGGAACTTATAAGAACAAATCCCCTGCATTAAGGGCATCTTGTTTCAAATTCCTATCCAACTTTTGAATGGTTAAGTTACCGGTGGTGTAGAGGAAGCTGTCCTTGAGCGTGTCCTTGAAGGGATCAGCGACGGGCGCGACCTTGGCGGCGCTGGCCTTGAGCTCGGCGGCTGTGGGTGGGGGGGCAACGACCTTGGGGGGAGGCGGAGCGGGCCACAAAAGGTCACCCTTGTGGAGGACAATGCTGCCTCGGGTGACCTCGTCTTGCAGGTTGATGTTAAAGTGCTCATCCTGGCCTGGAACAAACCGTATCGTGAAATTGCAAGAAGCAGATTAATTTTATTTATTATTAACTTGATAAAGGTATCATCGGGGTTGGAATTCTGAACGTAATTGTGCGCAAAGAGATCGCTCTGTTAGCGTATATTTGGTCCGTAAATATGCGTTAAAAATGTGTTTTCTATGCGCGCTTTAGTATTCAGAATACCACCCCAGGTATGATAAGTCTTACACTTCAGATACCAATCTAGGGACTGTAAAATATTACAGTTTAAAACAATCTTTACTCTTTACGACTCCTTGGTGCAAAGTAGACTCGAGAGTGACTCGATGATTTGGCCACATGAACTGAAGTACTCTCTTATGATAGAGAAAATCCAAAATTTTCTGAGATATCTCTACATGAGAGAGTGAGGATATTATCCTCGGCTCTACCCGACCGAGTTTCTCCAGGGTATGCTCGGCTACAAGAAATTGGAGACATGTGTATTTGACTACACATTTTTATCGATTGTTGCCGATAATCCTGAGATTATAATGAGCATTGGTTTGTATGCTCCTAAAAATTACCTAAGACGACGTCAACATAGATTGTTTCATATTCCAATATACAGGACCAACCGGCCGATGGTTATGCCTGATGGAAGGGCTATCGCTATGGTGAACAACATCACTCTGGATGTTGATCGGTTCCATGTATCCAAGGGGTTTTCCGGAGCAGAATTCTCCTACTATTTTGACAAGAGTCTTTGTATTTTTCATCTTTTTATAATATGTACGTCTTGAATTTCAGTTTGTTATGAACATGTTATTTTAAATAAATTAATTGAATTGAATCTTTTTATAAATATTTCGTGTGGCGTGCTCACACATCGGAGGACTGCGATATACCCTGCCCTACCACAACTTGATTCCCGTTTTTTAATAGTGTGTTATTTACATCTCGACAATATTTTGAGTATGTCTAAAGAGGATGGCGCAGTTGGTTAGACGGTCAACGGTGAAACTAGCGTCGCGGGTTCGATTTCCGCAAAAAAAATACTTTTTCTTCCAAATCATCTCTTTCCCATCTGCTGAAAAGCCTCTAAAATAGAAGCTTAGCAGATTATTTATTTAAAAAATATATTTATAAATCAGCTTATAGTGACTTGTACCTCTTTACCTAAATTCCACACCAATAAATAAATAAAATTATATGGAAGTTTAGGCATTTACAAGGGCTTATGAAGTGTCATTGACTGGATGTAGTGGCAACTTTACACACTTCCTTCTCTATTGCAATAACTACCCCATTTTTCATGAAAAAATCTGATTAATGTCATGTTCATAAATCTGACTAAATTCCACTGGGTCGTCTCGCTGCTGGACAATCAGACTTACCCAGACTGAGCAGGAAGCCTGAGATGTTGTTCCCGTAGAGGGTGGAGGATTGCGCCGGCATGCGCGAGGGCAGGTCCGTGAGACCGACGTGCGTGACTCCGTGGATCTGCGCGACCTCCCCGGGCTTGGTGGTCTCCACGTTGCCGCCAGCTTCCGCGGCCAAATCCACGACCACGCTGCCGGGAGCCATCCCTCTGATGGCGTCCTAGAGAAAAGGAGATGAATTTAATTTAACACAGTAATTTGTTAAAAAAATAACTCAAACCGCAGTATGGGTTTTGTAGGGCTTTTGACAGAGTTTCTCATCAAATTCTTCTTGAGAGATTTCTGGTGGTTTTTTAAACTGGATAGACAGCTATCTATCTGATCGAGATCTTTGTGTTAAAATTAAAGGTATAGTATCTTCTTCATTTATTGCTTAGAGCGGTGTTCCACAGGGATCTTATTTGGGCCCTATTTTATTTCTTTTATTCATTAATGATATTGTTAATATATTCCACGATGTCAAAATACTCGTTTTTTTTATTCAGAGTTAGAAGCTATTTTTAAATAAGCCAAAAATTACGATGGAATTATTATTTTTCTGTGCGATATCAGATAAATTTTCTACAATGGTTTAAATACACATATTTTGAATGACGAAGATCCGCCGTACATGAAATTGGATATTAAAAATATTTTCTAAGGCCCGGTATAAATCAAAGCATTAAATTGTAGGGCAAAGTTTCTTGAAAATGCAAGAGAAAAAAAGGTGTATTTTAATAAAAATTAACAACTTTGAACGACATCACTAGTTCATAACAATTAATCAATGATAAGAGAGTTGTGAAAGATTTCCGGTTTACAGTACGTCAACGGACCAATCGGCAGAACTGACCGAGAAGAAGATGGAGAGAACTTGAGACGTCACATGCGGAGTAATTTTAGAAATACAAAACTTTAAAAAATTATAGCGCCTATAACACGATACATAGAACATTAGTTTATTAGCTTAGTTTAATAGCCTGAATTTCCCAATTGCCTGAAAACGAGACAGTTCACAGCCTATGGGACAAATAGCACGCATCACATTACCGCGCCACACTTATCCCCAATATTTGTTAAGATCGCACTCGACGGGCATCAAAGTGTTATGACGCCAACTTTGAGCTGTTTTCTTCTTCTTCTTCTTTTTTGGCTTTTTTCACCCCTAACTGGGGTGTTCTAGCCAGTGTCAAGTTTAAATTATCTTATTGAAATATTTACGCATGTGTTAGTACTATACATACAAGTTAGTGTGTTAGTATTTATATTACATACACTTTACATACTATATAACTTATTTACAACTTAATTCCATTTATAATTACATATTTAGATAAAGTTTTAAATATCTGTTTATTGGGTGGGGACAAGAGAGTTAAAATATTAGTGGGGATAGTTCTCATTTGTTTAAAATCCATGTCCGGGACTCTGCCATGTGCGAACTCTGCCATGTGTCAGCTTGAGGAGGAAGATCTGAATCATGTTTTCTTTGGATGCCCCATAAATGATTGTTATATAAATATTTATTACCACAACAGACCGGAGGCCTAATTACAGTGGCGAATTACAACACAGAACATAGATTTAATTTTTGTGGTCTCACCGGGTCAAACCCGGAACCTGAGAGCAGTTATCGCGTCTAAAACACTCGGCCAGGATTCTGGGTCTAGTCCCACACAGAACTGTATTCTCCATTCGCCTGGACGCAGAAACTTCTCCTTAATCTTGTAAAATGTAATGTGTAAGCGCTCGTCAGTCAAAAATTAAAACTAAATTCGTATCAAAATTGTAAGTTGGTTTCGAACAAGACTAGGTGATCACGCGGTTAAAATATTCAAACAAACCATCACGCCTTTTTCCGTAAGGGTAGGCAGAGAGGATAGAATGCTACATCACCTTATCTTTGCATACAGATCTCGCTTCCTATACATTCATACATCTTCTCATGCATGTGCGCCAATTATTCCGACTTTTAACATGTCCGTCTTCAAGTAATTGTTGGATTTGGTCATGTCATATCTTCCTCAATTTCTGCATACATCAACATTCGCATCGTACATTTTTTTACTGTTATTTCGCTGTCCATTCGCTCTAAATGTCCAAACCAACGCAGAGTTCCTTTCTTGATTTTGGCGACAATGCTTATTTCAGCCTTACATAATATATGGATCTCAACATTTGTGCATCTATCGTACGTAGTTTTGCCACACATTCGCCTGAGAGACCGCATTTTGACAGCATTCAGCCTACTTTCATCCCTGTTTTTCCAAGCCATACTTGGCTCCTATATCACCATGACCGTACATCAAGTTCGGGACCAGGACTCCATTGTGAACT
Organism: Micrasema longulum; assembly: GCF_059751315.1. Classification (NCBI taxonomy): domain Eukaryota; kingdom Metazoa; phylum Arthropoda; class Insecta; order Trichoptera; family Brachycentridae; genus Micrasema; species Micrasema longulum. Next base: position 132,901 of record NW_028277604.1, read on the forward strand.
GCTAATTTTGCCTAATATTAATTAATTATAAACCGGCGTACCGCTAAGATGAGAAGGGGCGCCGGCTTGCCCGGAATGAGGGCAGTAGTGATGACGACGTCGGCCTGTCGGGCCTCCTTACCCAGAAGTTCTCTCTCGGCCTTCATGAAAGCATCAGACATTTCCTTAGCGTAGCCGCCTCCACCACTGCCATCTTCCTGCAAAAGGAATAAAGATTGTCACTTGTGAAATATCCCAAAAGTCCTTTTATGCTTTAAAAAAAAAATCCAAAATACAAGTCAAATAATAATAGTTTATAGAACTTTGAAAACCTTTTTTTTTACCAAAACCAAGTTCACTACAACATTCTTATTTTCTAGTCTACAAAAACGTAGAACTTATATTGATTTCATATATATTTTCAGCATACTAAATGGTATAATCGATGTTCCATCATTACTGGGACAAGTAAAATTCCATATTCCGACTCGTGGGTTGAGAAACAATGAAGCACTGTTCATCGATCAGCATAGAACAAACTATGGCCTTAATTCTCCAATGACCCATCTTTGTCGTATTGCTAACTCGAGACAAGATCTGGACTTTTTTGGTTTAAGTTTATAACGATTTAAAAGAGCAATAAATATCCAATATCCAGCTCGAATATCCATAATCCTGAATTTGAAAAAATTCTACCTCATCTCTGTAGGGATATAAATAAAAAAAATAAAAAATAAAAAATAGTCCAGATCTTGTCTTGATGTCCCTTATGTTTGTCAATGCTCTTTTCTTTTTTTTTTAAATGTTTTTAATTATTCTTATATTGAAATATCAAAACCCTTTAAATTGTATAAATGGACAATGCCTGTTAATAAATAAATAAATTTATGTATTTTTATAAAAGAGAAAAATTGCTGGTTTTTTTTCCGCTTTGTGAATGATCCTTAGTTTATTTGTCTTTACCTGCATTTCCATGGTGACAAACTGCGCGCCCAGGGATTCAATCTGCTCCCGCACGGCCGGGCGGGTGTCGAAGGCCCTGACCTTGGCTCCCATGCACCGAGCCTGCGCTGCAGCGGCCAATCCCGCTACTCCGGCCCCCACCACCAGCACTCTACAGGGGGGCACACGCCCGGCGGCAGTAATCTGCCCTGGAGGAAAGAAAAAAATAATTAGAAATTTTTTACTTAACATTGTGCCATCAAACCGAAAACTGACACCCCAGAAATTATTTTATCTGCCATATAAACATTAAAAAAATTACATGTGTGTGGGATTCGATCACTAGGCGTTTCATGTTTACAATTTGTTTGTCGTCCTCGTCAACTGGAAGCGTGGCGTCTTATGTAATCCAGTTGATATAATATAATGAGGTGGTGGATGGTCGGGATTCTGCGGCTGTTTGCCCACATTGACCGGACGTCCAGTGGGTTCGTACAGAGAGAGGACAGACGCAATCAATCATTTCTAGTTTAATAATATATAAGATTTAATTGATCAGTTGAAAAGAATTACCTGAGAAGAATCTGGGGAAGTGATTAGACGCCTCGATAACGGCTCTGTAGCCTGCTACATTTGCCATGGAACTTAGGGCGTCCCACACTTGGGCCCTGCTGATTCTGGGTACGCAATCCATAGCTGAAAACGAACAAAATACTCATAGATAAAAACAAAACATCAATTTAAAATTAGGTCTTGTCACGGACTAACTAAAGCAGTACAAAGCGGCTCTGCAAGAACAGTGTGGACATTTAGGAAATGACAGACCAAAAAACATTGGTATGATAACACCTTCGGGCAGTAACGGTTAATGGGCCATGGAGGGCTTCAGCCAGACGACAGAATTTGATTCAGGATACAGAACTACTCGATATATTTATTTATTTAACACTTTATATAAATATAAGGGCGGGCATATTGCCTTAAGGCAATTTCTTCCTACCTACCCAAACCGTTCAGTTTGAGAAAATTACAGGTACATGTACATATTCTAAGGAATTGCACTGAATCTTATAATTTTATAAAAAATTTAAAACAAATAAAAACTAAAAATTTACACTTTACTATGGAGAGAGGAGAGGAGATGGGAAGGAAAGAAGGAGAAAGGAACAACTCAAATATTTAGATAGTGACATTCCCATATTGATTTAATTTTTTTTTAAAAGGGGGGCGTCTCTAACATTAGTGGGTAAATTATTCCACAATCGAGCAGCTACTACTATGAAAAAAGAGGCAAGAAAATTAGAGCGGTGAAAGGGTATTAAAAGGGTTCTCTCAATACTATATATAAGGAGTACCTAGTTAATTATACTAATAGTTTATTTTCATTTTAACTTTTGTATAAAATCATAAGATTCTGCATAATTACCTAGAATATGTCCATGTACTTGTAATTTTCTCAAACTGAACGGTTTGGGTAGGTAGGAAGAAATTGCCTAAAGGCAATATGCCCGCCCTTATATGTATGTAAATTGTATATGTATATTAAATGTTAAATGAATAGAATAAATATTTTTATTTAATGCACAGAATACACAATTTTATCATAGCACAATTATAATTTTTTAATGTCCTGACTTGTTAGAAAATTCCATGTTATGTCGGGATTCTTCTATATTTATAAATCAAAAACATTTATAAACATATTAAACAATATACAAAATAATCAAAACAATATACAAAATTATGATTAATATGTTGTTAAAATGAATTGGGGGAGCCACCTGTGCTGTAACGTAGCAATCGGCCAGGTCAGGGGTAATTATTTAAAGTTACTCAGATTCAGACCTTCCTAGATAAGACGTATTCTTTTTAATAAACCAGTATCTCAATATTAAATAATATTTTCTTTCGGATCATCAAGTTATTACAATAATAAAAATTACATTTATTTGCGAAAAAGATGTGAATCCAGTCGGCCATTTTATTGATAACCAAAATAATAACTTACCGAAAGCGTTCATCTTCTTGTCGGCCAATAACTTGATGAGTTCCTTATTCTGGGCGGGATAGAGAAAGGAGATAAGAGTGGACTGGTCCTTGAAGAGAGGGACTTCTTTATCTGAAGGCTGTCTTACTTTAAGAATGATATCTGGAAAAAATATAGTCGATATTAGTTTCTACGCACGTAATAGGGAAATATTAATTATTTAATTTATCTTTATACAAATTAAAATCATTACTTTTTAATCACTTCTTTTCCAAATTATAAAAATGTACTAAGTGTTATACTTCTTTGACTGTTAATGCTATGATACATCGCCTCTGTTACTTCAATACTTTTTTATTTAAACCCTTTATTTATTAACAAATTACAACAGGGATGGAGAATACCTTAAATAAGGGAATATGGAAGTCTAGGCATTTACATGGCTTATGGCCTGTCATTGGCTGGTTTAAGTGGCCACATTACACACTATGTAACATTCACCATTTTGCCTATGTTTGAACATCCATATTTCTTCAATTCTTCCATTTGTTGATTTATTTATTTAACTTTTTGTACATAATGTTATTTGTACATTGGCGGGCTTATTGCCAAATGGCAATTTCTTCCAACCAACCAATAAAATAAAAGTTTTATTTTTATAATTCAAGTTACAGAACATATTCAATAGAAAAAAAAAGATTAAAAAGCTAAAGGTATATAAAAATAGAAATAAACGTATTTGTTTATAAATTACCTTAAATCAAAACTATTGCTCAATGGGAAAAAGGAAAAAAGAGGAAAGAGGAAAAAGGAGAGGAGGAGAGATTAAGGAAGAGAAAGGAGGTGTTTTTTCAGACGTGATTTAAATAGAGATAATGTAGTAACATCTTTGATGGTGGGTGGGAGATGATTCCACAGTCGAGCCGCATGGACACTATATGAGTTAGAGAAAAAAAAGGAATTGTGGATGGGTATTAAGAGAGTGCCTTGAAAATTAGAAAGAAGAGGTAAACCATGAACTGATAAGCGTTGAAATTTTTCACGCAGGTATATAGGAGCGTTAGGACTATGAAGTACATTGAACAGAAGTGAGAGGAAGTGATAGTCTCTCCGCTGTCTAATTTTGAGCCATTACAGTTGCCTACGATAATCAGAAATGTGGTCATATTTCCTAAGACCAAAAATGTACCTTATGCATGTATTCTGAAATCGTTCAAGTTTACCGAGTTGCTCACAGCTTAAATCAGTCATGGAAACATCAGCATAATCTAGAATGGGTAGTAGTAATGCTTGTACAAGGGTGCATTTAGTACTAATGGGTAAGAATTTTTGGCCACCACTGGTTTCAGATTGTTTTACAAGTGAATAATTTATTTCTCCACGCAGATATATACATACTCCACCGCCCCTTCGATTAGTTCGATCATTGCATATAAGTCGATATCCATGTAAAGGATACAAAGTTGATGGTAGTGATGGTTTTAGCCATGTTTCGCTGACCAGAATGGCACGTGTTGACAAGTCCGCAAATGTTGATAGAAAATCGGAGTAATGATTTAATGATTAATTTAAGTGAAGTTAAAGAGCTGAAACCTTTATTGTTGTGAAGAGATTCATCTGACTGAATTATTTCACATACTAGGCAACGCCTGAAAACAATTTTTAAACTTCTTCTTGGACCAGATGGTTTAATTACAATATTTGAGTCTGTCTAAATGTTAATTAGCTGCATACCTATGTTATAATTTCTTATTTAATTTTTCTTTATTATTTCCCTATTTTCTGCTGATTTTATTTCTTGTATCTTTATTTTTTATACTGTGTTCTGGTGTTTTGTTTTATTATAATTGTTTTTCAATAAAATCTGAGACAAGTATAATTGATAAGATTAAGAAAGGGTCTCTGAGATGGTTTGGTCACGTAGAACGAATGGACGACAAGAATGGTAAAACAAGTATATATGGCGAAAATGAACGGCAACGTGAGACGAGGAAGACGTGGCATGATCAGATAAACCAAAATCTTAAGTCTGGTCATGTCAAACGCAGACAGAACCGAAGGGCATGTATGACAAGATGTATGAAGGTGGAAGAAGCTAGGAATATATGCCAGGATAGACGTGTGTGGCGGTCCATTTATAATATAGTTAATTTTTCTAAATCCATTTCTGAAATATTACATTCGTAGTGTGTAATATTTCCCTATTTTTTTTTCCGAATTTGGTTGTATTTGGATTATAATTTTAAGTAATGAGTATTCTTTCAGTAATCCGTCACCTCAAAAATAAAATATAATATTGGTGACTTGAAACAAGTGGCTAAGATGCTTGACTCACACACAAAAGGTTCCGGGTTCGATTCCCAGTGAGAACACCAAAATTAAAATGTGATTTTTCTCGTGTAATTCACCACTGTAATGGGGCCTCCTGGTCTGTTGTAATGTTAAAATAAATAAACATGTTCTCTGTTTTTTTGTGAAAATTAAATGTGAACATATTACCTGACTGGAAGGCTTTGTTAGCATCTGTGACAGTGGCTCCGGCTTCCTCATACATCTGGTTGGGAAATTTGGCCAGAGCTCCGGCGTTTGACTCAATGGCCACATTGAATCCCTTTTTTACTAAGTTGGCCACTGAAGTCGGAGAGATGGCGACCCTACAAGAGAAGTTTTTGTAGAGTTACAGCCGTTCAGATGCACAGTAAGTTTTTCTGGGTTACTATTATCTCAGGGAGAGCAAAGATTCGCCAAACTCGATTGGCAAAAGAGGCGATCGAGGTCTAAAAACATCCCGACAATATAAACAGAGATGATGGGATGCGTTTAGAATCAACCTTGGACCCAGTTATAAAGAAATCACACAAAAGCGTAGACTGCGAAGAGCCGCAGATTTCAAATGGACAAGATGTATAGAGTTACGATTGGGATATGGTATAAATACTACCTTATTTATTTATTTATACTTTTACATTGTATTCTTTTTTTATATATAATAATGTTCCCTCACTGGGGTGTCCCGTGCCGAGGCAAACATTTTACAAAATGTGACACATGCCTTAAATTAGTTGTTTAATAAAGTTAATATAATAATAGCAATAAAAAAAACGTAATTAATCTAACTAACCTAATTATCATAAACAATATAAACAAAAATAATCATAAAAAAACATAACCAATTTATATAGACCAAATTTCATAAACAGTACACACATTTTACCTATTTGATCCACCCATCGATCCGTGTGCAACCCACCTCCACTTTCCATTTCTTAATAGCAGTTTTATACTGTGAGAAATTACTAATTGTCCTTATGGATAATGGAAGTATATTGTACACTTTAACCGAGTAATAGGCCAATCCTCTTTGACCGAAGGTTGTATTAAATTTATTTTTTTTGCATCATCGGGCTGGAGTATCTAGTAACTCTTGTATTTGTGTACTGAGTTATGGAAGGTAGAGAATAATGTTTGTGTGCGTATAGTAACAGAGCTTTTACATAAAGTTGTTTTATATATTTTACATATTTATGTATCTAAATAAGTACGTATTACTGGTGCGTATGGACTTGCTATAAAACTGGTTCAAATTTGTTTTAAATTAAGCCGCCATTGAGGAGGCTTTCTGCATAACTACGTCCAATTGTATTTCGAATTCCATACTTCGCTCACATGCATAAAGGTCGGCACCAGAGCTCCATTGTGAACCGCTTGTTTTGCTTTCTGCGACAAACATTTATTTGCCAAAGTAGATTTAAGTGCACCGTTCACCCATTTCCCAGCACTCATCTTCCTTTCAATATCTTTCTCAATCTTTCCATCCCCAGTAAACATACTTTTCGGATACACAAATTCTTCTACCTGATTCAGTACATCTGTATACTATAAATCAAATCATCTTTTTATACAATAATAAATAAATTTAAAAATGTGAAAAGACCCCATTGGGGTGTTTTCATTTGTCAATGGCGAAAATACTTTTTTTCGTACCTTCTCTCGTTGTTCCAGGATTCCTTGGGCACTCCCACGGTGAGTTTCTTGTAGGGGATGCCGACCGGCGGGGGCTTGGGGGTGGCCTGCGAGGCCATGAGCCTCCATCGCGGGGCCCTGTTCGGGGCCTGGCGGGCCCGCAGGGCGCAGCGGGCCAGGAGGGCGGCGTGGGCACCGCACATGACGCACATCGTGGATAAGAACGATCACTGGAATAGAAGAGACGTGTATTCGACTTACAGGTCTGGAAAAGCTCATGCTGATTTTCATAAAACAACTCAAATTTAATATTTCATGTAACAAGAGAAAAATAAGCGAGGGGCTACTCGACAAAGAGTTAGATCGTTTGGTAATTACTACAACTGGATAACCTCAAAATCAGAATTTTTGAGTTACCCACTAAAACACATTTTTGTGTCCTCCTTCATAAATTCGACAAATAAACAAGTCATGCATTCAAATCATCATCATATTTATTTTTTAACATGGATAATTTCAATTCAATTTTCAATTTTTCAATTTTAATTTCAATTTATTTATTTTAAATATAACATATACATTACAAAAATATATTCAATACGTACATATTATAAAAAAGGAAAAAAAATACACGAAAGAGACTCATGTCAAAGGAGTCGAAGAATCCTGCTCCGGAAAACCCCTTCGGATACATGAAACAGATCAATATCCAGAGCGATGTTGTTCAACATAGCGGTAGCTCTTCCAACAGGCATAACCATAGGCAGGTTGGTCCTGAATATCGGAATATGAAACAATCTATGCTGACGCTGTCTTAGGTAATTATCAGGAACATACAAACCAATGCTCATCATAATTTCAGAATTATCGATCATACCGCGCAACAATCGATAAAAATGTGTGGTCAAATACACATTCCTTCTAGTCTCTAAACTGTTGTAGCCAAGCATACCCTGGAGAAACTCGGTCGGGTAGAGCCAAGGATAATAAGTATCATGTAATGCGGTTTTCTCTAATCAAAAATCCATTGGTTATTCAATATAACATCAGTAATACGACATTAACTCTTGTAAAGAGAATAAATGATCTGGGTATCATCTTTGATGATAAATCAACTTTTGTTACCCATATAAATGAGATGATAAATAGAGCCACAAAAACCCATGCCTTTGTTTTCAGAACAACAAGAGTATACATGGCCCTAGTAAGAAGCCAGTTAGAATATGGGTCCTCGGTTTGGTCTCCTCATTATGTTACCCGTATAAACAGTGTGGAGAAGGTCCAACACAAGTTTTTAAGATTTATGAATTTTAAATGAAGAGCCAAACTATAAATGTTTAATGAAGCAGTTAAAATTAGTATGTATTAGTGATAGAAGGGAAATTTCAGATTTAGTGCTGATTTTCAGGTTATTAAATAATGTTCTTGACAGTCCCGAACTTTAAATTGTGTGAATTTTTATGTGAGACAGCGTGGGACGAGACAAAATACTTCTTTTGCTGTTGATTTGCATAGTTCAAACTATGCTAAATACTCGCCTATTCCACGGCTCCACATGTTAGCAAACAAACATGGAAACTTAGATTTTTTTCATTTATCTATATACAAATTAAAATCATTACTTTTTAATCACTTCTTTTCTAAATTATAAAAACGTACTAAGTGTTATACTTGTTTTACTGTTTAAACTATGATACATCGCCTCTGTTACTTCAATGCTTTTTATATTTAAACTCTTTATTTATTGTTAATTTGCTGCATACCAATGTTATAATTTCTTATTTAATTTTCCTTTATTATTTCTATATTTTATGTATCTATATAATTTTATTTTCTATACTTGTGTACAGGTGTTTTGTTTCATTATAATTGTTTTTAAAATATTATTTTTTACTTTGTCAAAAGCGCAAGCCGTCGAAATAAATAAATAAATTATAAAAAATAAATATAAAACAACTTTGTTTAACCACTTATTTTTACCTTTTCTACCGAATGGTTTCAAAGCTACACAAGCTTCTTTGTCAAGGTATAATTTTTATTTATTTATTTATTTAATCCAATATAAAATACAATACAAATACATAGTTAACAAAAATGTCTATACAATAGGTAGGTACATTCAATATATATATATTTTTATGGATATAGCCACTCCACTGGCCCACAGGCACGTTCCGGAGTGTCAGTGTATTTTTTATTCATACATAATTGTACATAATTTCACATCAATTGTGTAAAAATTAAAAGAAATAAAAAAAATAATAAAAATTAAAACATATCTACATCAATAAAACGAGAAAGGATTTTCAAGAAACTATAATTACATTCTTATATATGAAACATATTCCTCAGCTTCCTGTCTAGTCTTTTTAGTAATCCATTTATGTACTCTAGCTTTGAAAATATTGTTTTTCATTTTGTTGATGTTGATGAATTACCTAATGAATCTTATCCTATTTTATTTTAACAGTAATTATTTAATATTGCATCGAAACATATGGAGCTAATAAGTCAAGTCTTTTTGTCGTGTTGTTCTTGCATAAATGGGAAGTGTGAAGTGAGATAGATACGATCTTTAAATCTAGACAGGAGTGGACTAAAGGAAATATTGTTTATTTGGTTATATATTATTTCTTTCCTATTATGAATCTCTTTTTAAATTTCTAAGATTCCCAAGTTGTCAACACGAAGAACTTTTAATCCAGTGTCTTTATTAAATTTTATAGAGCAAACACAATTGTCGTTCAATGCTTATTTTATATTTAAGAACATTGTACATAGGTTCAAGTTCAGTAATTCGGTAAAACAGCGACGATCTAATTAAATCACAATAATAACACGGTTTGATAATCGCAGGGTTCACAGGTTGAGAATCACCGGGATTCTGTTTACACATGACGGATGAGATTTATGACCGTATACTGGACTTGGACAAAGGGAGAAACAGTTTTTCATAGCGATAGTTGGAGGACCGGCAATCGATACAAGCTACTGTCTGTCCCAAAAAATATATAATTCCACGGGGAAAATTCTTATTGCTAAGCAAAAAAACAAATTAATAAAATAAACATAACAACTTTGTTTTCAACCACTAATTTTTTTTTTTTTCCACCGACCGGTTTCAAAGCAAACAAGCTTCTTCGTCAAGGTTTACGTAACTAATGAATTAATTTCTATTTTATTTTTATCATGTTCACTAAATACGACATGTGGACCCAATAAATCAAGTCTTTTTTTCTTACAAGAGTGGTAATTTAATATCAATATTTTCGAAGCTAGACAGGAGAGGACTAAAAGAAATATTGTTTATTTGGTTATTAATTATTATTTTCTTATTATAAATCGCTTTTTTAATTTCTAAGTTGTCTAATTTTAATATTTTATTTTCAAAATGAAGTACTTTTAATCCAGTGTCTTTATTGAAGTTATGATTATTTTCTATCAGATGATTTGCGAATTCAGAAAAATTATTATTATTTAAGCATCTAAAGTGTTCTTTTACTCTAATATTAAAGTTTCTTTTAGTTTTTCCAATGTGGATTGAATCACAATCATTACAATTTAATTAGTATAGCTTTTTTTTTTTTTTTTTTTTAAAAAGAAATATTTGCGTTCTTATAATTTACCCAAATATTTAATTTTGAGGGCCATTCTCAACGAGTTGTAAATAACTCACTATTAGAAAATGGAATCAAGTTGGGGTAGAGTGGGATTCGAACCACGGACCTTTGGTCTGTGAGTCCGAGACACTAGCCACGGGACCACAACCCGACCCGAATCCCAGATTTATTATATTTATGGACTTTGTCTTTGTGATTTTTTAACAATGTTCCTATATTATTAGTTGTGTAGAAAGCCGGTTTAATGTTTGATGGTAGTAGTTTGGTGGTCCACGTGTAGTATTTAGTGAACATGATAAAAATAAAATAGGAATTAATTCATTAGTCAACAGTATTTTGAGTTTGTCCAAATTTTTGTAGACAAGGACTGGATTCAACTCCCCGGGGAGCTGTTTATATTAACATATTACAACAGAGATGAATAACATTTAAGAGAAGGTAATATAGAAGTCTAGGCATCTACAGGGCTTATGACCTGTCAATGGCTGGTTTAAGTGGCCACTTTACACACTGTGTAACATTCACCATTCTGCCCATATTTAAACATCTATTTTCCTTCTATTCTTTCATCTATTGATGTTTGTGAAGTTAAAGTTAAGTAAAGTTAATGTTAATATAAACAGCTCCCCAGGGAGTTGAATCCAGTCCTTGTCTACAAAAATTTGGACAAACTCAAAATATTGTTGATAAATCCACCTGGTCCATGAAGAAGTATAGAAATTGAAAAAATAACATTTTCAGGCGTTGCCTAGTATGTAGGTGAAATAATTCAATTAAATGAATCTCACCCGCATAAATATATTTTAAATATATATTATATGTTCGCAGACAAAAGACTGGATTTCACCCCCTCGGGAGTCAATAAGATTAACAAATTACAACAGGGATGGAGAATACCTTAAATAAGGGAATATAGAAGTCTAGGCATTTACAGGGCTTGTTGAAAAATTGTTTTCAGGCGTTGCCTAGTATGTGAAATAATTCAGTCAGAAGAATCTCTTCACAACAATAAAGGTTTCAGCTCTTTAACTTCACTAAAATCAACAAATGGAAGAATTGAAGAAATATGGATGATCAAACATAGGCAAAATGGTGAATGTTACACAGTGTGTAAAGTGGCCACTTAAACCAGCCAATGACAGATCATAAGCCCTGTAAATGCCTAGACTTCCATATTCCCTTATTTAAGGTATTCTCCATCCCTGTTGTAATTTGTTAAAGTTGTTTTATTTATTTTAATATAATGAATAACCACAAAGTTAGTGCTAATTCATTACGTAACTAATTTCTCCCTGATACAACGTGAGCGAAGCCGCAGGTAAAAGCTAGTATATAATAAAAAGAATAAATGTTTGCAACGCTAGTGTTGAAAATCCATTGTGCAGACACACTGTGATATTGTATCAATATTGACTGATTCTTTGTAAATACAAGTGTTATCAAACCCCTATACAAACATGTCTGTCTACCCATACTTATCACATACTGTCACTCTGCACAATTATAATATTATCTCGAGCACACAAATTTGAATCCATGCATAAAACATTTACCGGAGAGTAATGTTTGCGCAGCAATATGTGGAGCAGGTGTGATTGTACCAAATAATTGACCTTGTAGAACATGAATCGGCAACCTTTTGTCGTAAGAGGGCCAAATACTTTACGTGGGGATTAGTGCGGGCCGCATTTGCGCCATATTGATTATTTGATGAGTAATATTTATTTATTTATTAACGGACATTGTCCATGTATACAATTTATAAGGTTTAAATATTACAATAAAAGAATAGTTTAAAACATTAAAAAAAAAAGAAAGAAGCATTGACAAACATAAGGGACATCGAGTCAAGATCTGGACTATTTATTTAGTGCTCGTTTAAATCGTTGTAAACTCAAACCAAAAAAATCCAGATCTTGTCTTGAGTTAACAATATGACAAAGACGGGTCATTGGAGAATTTAGGCCATAGTTTGTTCTATGCTGATCGATGAACAGTACTTCATTGTTTCTCAATCTACGAGTCGGAATATTTAATTTTACTTGTCCCAGTAATGATGGAACATCGATTATACCATTTAGTATGCCGAACATATATATGGAGTCAATATTAGTTCTACGTTTTTGTAGACTAGAAATATTTAACATTGACTCTATTTCAGCCTAAGAATAATTATCTCTCTCTAGTCCAAGCATCCACGCTATTTTTCGAAGCAAGCGATGTTGGACTGATTCAATGTGATTTATGCGATTGACATAGAATGGGGACCAGACCACGGAGACATATTCTAGAAGAGGGCGAACAGTTGAGCAATAAAGAGTTTTGATTGTACGGACATGAGTAAAATCAGAGGATATTCTGATATGCAATTAGGCTCAACTTCTAAGGTGCGCGACCTGGGTATCGTTTTTGATCAAAAATTATCCTTTATTAGGCACATAAATAATATTACTAGTAAATCTCTAAAAATGTTAGGCTTCATGTTACGTGTGACTAAAGAATTCAAAAACATAGGCACTTTGAAGTTGATGTATACTTCATTAGTGAGAAGCCAGTTAGAGTATAACTCTACAATATGGACTCCTTACTGCAACTGTCACCAAAATTCTCTCGAAAGAGTCCAAAAAAAATTCTACGGTATATAAATTTTAAACTTAGAATCAGTCATGAATTTTTAAATTACGATTTCAAGCGCTAACCGAAACCGTCCATTACACGTTTGTTGTCAAACTAAAAACCAACTGAGGTTTATATACTAATTGTAATATATGCTAACTTAAGAAGTAAATAAAAAATATATTACAGAATACCTACAGAATTTATAAATAAATATTTTAATTTTAAAAACAAAATGACAATTACATATTTTTACAAATTGTTGCAGTTAATAAAATCAATGAGATTTTTGTGGCTCCATTTAACTTGCGTGTTTTTTTTATACAGGTGTTTTTTGTCGGCCTCATGGTGTAATGGTCAGCGCGTTTGCCTAACATGCAAGAGGTCTTGGGTTCGATCCCCGACACGGTTTATATGAAATATTTATTTAAAAGGCTGTTTTACACTAGAATATTTCATAGTCCCTGGACTGGTACCTGAAGCGTAAGACTGATCATCTTACCTTGATGTAACAAAAATGATCAAGATATGCTGCGATTGGTGTACCAATGCAGTGCCTTATGCACCATTAGGTGCGGAAATGGAATGAATGAATGTTCTTTAAACCCTGTCACATCCGAAACCACGATGATCAGTATGAGCAAGAAGACATATTGGCACATAAAAATATCTTTTTAGAACGAATAAAATTTTCAAAAATAACTAACTAACTAACTAACTAACCATCACGCCATTTCCCCGGAGGGGTAGGCAGAGAGGATAGAACGCCACACCACTCTGTCCTGGCACACTTCCTTTGCTTCCTTCACATTCATACATCTTTCAAAAATAAAATATTAAAAAAAATAAAATGGTTGATTACATCTGCTGGGGAGAAATGAGAAGGGGGGAGGGGAGTCTGGTACACTGTCGACCGCGCGGTCTGCAGAAGTGAGCAACTATTTGTTTTTTTCAATATTTTTTTTTTTTAATTTCGTTTTAAACATTTTTTTAAATATGCTAATATGTCTTCTTGCCCATACTGATCATCATGGTATCGGATGTAACAGGGTTTAAAAAACACCCTGTATCAGCTTCCATTTTCGAAGTAGACTTGTAGTATTGCCTCTAAATGTGAACTTGATAATCAGAGTGTTGTTTTTTAATTTATTTTATTTATTTATTTTAATTTAATTTAGAATTAAGGACCATTTTTTCAAAACCAGACATTTATTTGAAACACAATGTTTCAGGAGATGGTTTTTTGTGATTCGCGTCAAATCCCGTGAACAATCGTTGTTTTAAAAATTACACCTTATAAATAAGTCTAAAGGTAATCGAATTAATTTATTTATAGTTTAAATTCTTCTTTTAGATTTCATTAGCACCCAGTAAAAATTATTGAAATAATATACACAATAAAATAGTGTTTAAAAAAATTCCAAGATTTTGATATTTTTTAAGGTCGGTTTTTAGCCTGTTTTGGTGAGTTTTTTTCTAGTAATTGAAGCGTCTCGATACTGGCTTAAAATAAAAAAAAACAAATCACCATGTGAGGAGAATATTGTGTTTTGAAGAAACGATCCTCAATTGAAGAAGTTTTCTCACAAACATATGTAATTATTTGCTGAGCAACCCTTTTGGACTTCTTATAGTTTTAGCAGTTAGTTTTTTCCTTAATAGCCATTTGAGTGGTATGACTTGCAGAGAGTGAGATTTGCAAATCGCTCGGTACATTATCGATACCCATTGTGAAGGGCGATAATCTTGTGGGCCGCACCAAAACGCCTCGCAGGCCACACGCGGGCTGCTGGTTGCCGACCGCTGTTGTAGAGCATAGCTTACAACTGCTCAAAAAGATTGACTAACAATTAGGAATAATTTATAATTTTGAGTATGCCAAAATGTTTTAATAATTATGGATTAACATTAAATATATTACAGGAGAGATGGAGAATATTTTAGAGAGGGGAACATGGCGTTTACGGGGCTCATGACCTGTCATTGGCTAGTTTAAGTGGCTATTTCACGCACTGTGTAACATTCACTATTCCGCCTATGTGTGTACATCCATATTCCTTTTTCTCCCAACTGTTAATTTTCGTAACACGTCGTGTTCATGTCTGTGCCGTCTTTGTCCCGATCTAAGGGAAGGTGGAGGTAATTAATCATTTACTAAACAGGAGTTACCAGACGTGTCTGGGGCCTGAGGTTTTTGATTTCGGGTGCCCCTGTCAGTGGACATCTTTTGCTGAAGACTTCCCTGAGCACGGAATATACGTCTCCTTTATTGCTTTCGCTTGATGAGGTAAAATTCGTCAATAATTACAGTTTGAGTAGGTATGAGTGGTGGCAAAATAGTATTTGGGTAAGTCTGCTGCTTTTGGGTGCGCCGCTGGTGACCGGCCTTGAGTGTCACCTCTGGGGGCGTTCTGGTGCTCCAGAGAGTAGAAACTAACGTTTCCTATCAGGTCGACATAAAGGGGTTTGAACTGGGTGAAGGATTTATTTAATTATTTTATTTATACTTCCCCTTATCCCTACCTTGTAGTCGATGAGGGGGGTTTTTAGAGTGACAGTGAAAGGGACATTGAAAGTTGTAAATGTAAATATTTGTTCGCGCTTTGCCTTACTGGATTTGGTTAGTAGAGGAAGAAATATAATCAATTCGTAACGAAAAAAAAATTTGCTAGCTTGCATAAGTTTATACAAAGAAAGACATTTAGTCTTTAAAACGGATTCGGGTATGTGGTGGATGCTTTCAATGTTAATTTTTGTAAAATTAAAGAGCTGAAACCTTCATTGATGTGGGTGAGATTCATCTGACTGAATTATTCCCGAGTCCTTGTAAATGCCTAAACTTTTATATTTCCATATCTGTTGTAACATCTTAATAATTCCCCAGAGGGTTGAATGCAATCCTTGTCTACATCCTTGTGTACAAAGATTTTGACAAAATCAAAATATTTCTGACTGAACTAAGAAGCATAAAAATAGAAAATTATTTTCAGGCATTGCCTAGTATGTAGGCAAATAATTTAGCCAGATGAATCTCACCCGCACTAATAGAGGTTAAAGCTCACAAAAATCAACGACAGAAAGAATTTAAGGGACATGGATGTTCAAACATAGGTAGAAATATGTGAATGTTACATTGTGCGTAAAGTGGCCAGTTAAACCAGCCAATACAGGTCATAATAGCTCTCTAAATGCCTAGATATCCATGTTCCCTTCTCCAAAATGTTCTCTACAAACTTAAAATTCATATTAGATATTTTTTCAACTGAGATGAAGCTTTTAAGAATATGGAAGTCTAGGCAATTACAAAGCTTTTAACCTCTCATCAATTGGGATAGTGATCACTTTAAACACTGTGTAACATTAACCATTTTGCCTGTAACCTCCATATTCATTTACATCATTTTTAAATTTTGAATATGTACTTGATTTTAATATTACATTTTGTTGATTTGAAAAAAACTTTTTCATTCTTGTAATTTTTTAACATTTGCACTATCATATACCATGAAATTTTTGAGTTTTTAATGTTTTTATTTTATAGATAGTATTCTTAGATAGGTGTTCTTTAAACCCTGTCACATCCAAAACCACGATGATCAGTATAGACAAGAAGACATATTAGCATATTTTAAAAAAATATTTATAACATAGAAAAATTTTAAAAATAGAATATTTTAAAAACAAATGGTTGCTTACTTCTACAGGGGAGAAGTGAGGGGAGCTCGGTTGTCGATTTATCAGATTCTCTCCTCCCCCCCTCGTTTTTTCCCTGCAGAAGTAAGCAACCATTTGCTTTTTTAAATATTTTATTTTTATAAATTTTATTAGTTCCAAAAAAATATTTCAATGTGCCAATATGTCTTCTTGCTCATTACTGATCTTCGTGGTTTCGAATTTTCGGTTTAATGAACACCCTGCATATATCATTTTGAATTCATTTCCATATCTTGTATTATGTTTATTTTGTAATTTTTTGAAACTTTTTCATATCCTTTTAATTTGTAGTATATCATAATTTGTATTCTGCTTTTATAAATAATGTTATATGTAGTTTAAAATATAAAAACACCTGTAAATAAATATTGTTATCTGAATGTCCCTAAACGAGTTTTTTTTTTAACTCCTTGGAAATATTATATAAAATTATGTTATATTTAAATTTTAAAAAATTAAAAAAACATCCCCATGCGTGTTGGTTTACTATAGAGAATGAAAGTATGGAGTAATTAATTAATTAATTATGGATAACTTATATAGCGCCATTTTCGTAATAGAATACCTCAAGGGCGCTTTACATGGTGATTCTATTGTTAAGTTAATTTAATTGAAGCTTTTAAATTTGTAATTTAATTAAAATAATTTATTTTGTTGTCACGTGCTACGGATTTATTCAAATGATTAAACTAGCGATATCTATTGTCGGAAAGAGGTAAGTTATTATAGAGCAAATATTTATATTGGATTGTTTTCCAAATAGTCTTATTTTTATATAACTTCATTTTGTTGTTTTTTTTGTTTACGAAATCCTTGATTTTATTTAAGTATATTTTTAACGTAGTGAGGTAAATGACTGTTTTCATCGGATTATAAATTATTATTTTGTATATTTTTACTTTAGACTGAAAATTTTGAAGGTAAAATTTGTGAGCTGGTACACCTGATACCGCGTGACAGAAAAAGATGACGATGATTAAATCAAAAATGGCCGCCAAAACAGATGACCGCTAATTAACAATGGCGGGATGTTTGCTTCTTGCCTCTCTTTCCCTCTTCTACCTACGTGTATGGTAAGAATAAGCAACCCATATGCTGTATCCTTTTTATGGTGCATAGTAAATTATTAGAGCCTATTTCGCCACCGAGCAAAGGGAAGTAAATAAAATAAATACTGTCGTAAAAATACGTTACATTTATTGCATTTTAAAAATCAAACATAGAGGAAAGAGAGATTGGAAAACGAGACATAAAAATAACAGTATATAGAGAAAAAATATTAAATATTTTAATGTACTGTGAAATAAGTTATTTTTGTTGTCAAGATAAGAAAATAAAATATGTAAATATCACTTGTTGCCGTTTAAGCGAAAAAGTGTTAAATTCATATTGTTATTTAGCTTTGACGACTATTAAAATGTAGTGATAATATTAATGTACCAAGGAGTGACATGAGCGATAAAAAAGTAAATGAACCGTGAAACACTAACAAAATAATAGGTGACGTTCTGATATTATTTTTCTTTATAATCCATAACACGAGCACAAATTGCTCAAATTCAACATGCATAATTAATGAACAAATGGTTAGCAATTGGTGTCAGTAATTATGCGATGTTCCTTAATAATATTTCAATATCTTTCTCGCGTTTCAACAAAGGACGATGAAATAAATTAATTAAATGTTCGTCGCTCGCGGGACCCGCTTTTGTAACTCAAGTAGCAGCTGTTCAAATGATACCCTTGACGAAGATACCGGCTTAGCAACCGAGGAATTATGTATGAAAAAGTAAATAAACAAAGCTTACCACGTGTTTATCCGAAAGTCAGGTGGTTGATGTTTGCTAAGGACACTGGCATCTAATTACACAGAACTTTTACAAGCGGATTACCGCCAAACGAAGCAGCGAAGTCCAGCCGGCTCCTTCAAGCGTCACTTGATCGTTGGGTAATTGATACAATTATTAATAACTCGATTCGTTCGGTAAACTGATTTTAATTAAACTATCTAACGTCAGTTATTGTGAATTTTGAAAGAATGTTCCGCGTGCCAGTGACCCCTGCACGCGGGACACGATAAATCCAAAAATGAATCGGCAAGCCGAAAGCTCGCCTCGAATCGCGATATTAAAAGCGACCTCTGTAGTAAAAAAACGCACTGACAAAACTACAAGCGAGCAAAAAGGTTAAAGACATGCACAATTCTGCCGAATTTACTCAAGCGCTGAAAATACATTTTTATTATTCTAAATGCGCTGAACTTAACACTGAAATTGCGTATTCTTTACATTTTCAGCTCTAGCGGCGAGGATCGTTACTAAAATTGACAGAACGTTTTTTTTAAATCGCTCGAATTTTTATCTACCATTGCAAATTGCAAATTTAATTGCAATAATTCGCTCGTGTCGTTGGATTTATTGTGACATTTTCAACAAATGTAAGTTGATTTTTAAATATAATCCGAAATATTACACATGGCATTCATTACATACTTACATTAATTACTTTACATTACATAAATTATTGCATTATTACAATAAATTGTGGAAGATACATACTTGTCTGTGTATTTTCTAGAAATTTTGTCGCAAAATTTGGTCTCTATTGCGAAAACGTATTAATTGAATAAGTCTAAGTATTCATTTTTCGTTATTTTATTTTCGTACAAACGATTGATAACCGGACATTATTATTTAATTATTTATACTTTTATGTTTGAATAGAAATAATTTATCCTTTTGGCGAATGCCCACGGACACTTGGCAGTCGGCCATAGTTTGGAAAAAATAAATTGTTGTATAATTCATTAGTTATCAAAATAAAGTTTTCCAGCGGTTATAAAAATGAAAATAAGATGCAGCCAATTCATTTTACTCGTCACCTTACTATGAAAAGGGAAAAATCATTTAGAAAATCGCGCGTGTTAATATTATCTAGCAACGGAAACATTCTTATTTTGCGGGTATTTTTTTTTATGAAGAAATTTACTTATAATAACGATGATGCAAAATGGAGAAGGTTGCATACAGATTGTGTAAAGTGATCACTAGTATGATTTGAAAATGCCTGTTTAAAAGTTTCCATAGTGTCGCTTCAGTTCGTTTTAGTCCAACAGACTAAAACACAAATCTACAGAAATAGAGCTTTAATAATTTGTTTTACAATATCGGCATAAATAATGACCCGAAATTAAGACAAAATTCGTTAAAATTCACCTTAAACATTTTTTAAAATATATATGTTTTAAATTTTATAAATGAAGGCTTTTTCAGACCTATACACTTAACTCAATTTCGTCAAAAATGGTTTGTTGGACAAAAACGAACTAAAGCGACAATATCTCAAAATAATAAAATCGTAGAGTTGGCAACGCTGCCCTGGGGTGATATTTCAAACGCTCTCGCGGCCGTAGAAAACACTGTTATCCCGTGTGTTTTGTATGTAAATACACGAGATTAAAGTGTTCTCTACGGCCACGAGAGCGGTTCAGAATAGCACCCTAGGACCCCGAGTAAACTGGGAAGTTAAAAGAGTTATATTTGTCTGTCTATAAAGAAAAACCTATATTTATGTACGAAAATGAATATACAGGTGTTCATTAAACCCTGTTACATCCGAAACCGCTATGATCAGTATGAGCAAGAAGACATAATGGCACATTAAAATAATATTTTGGAACGAATAAAATTTAAAAAAATAAAATATTAAAAAAAGCAAATGGTTGCTTACTTCTGCAGGGTAGAAACGAGAGGGAGAGGGGGGAGTCTGATACGCCGACAACGGCGCGGCCGCACTCCCCTAACTTCTCCCCTGCAGAAGTAAGCAACCATTTGTTTTTTTAATATTTAATTTTTTAAATTTTCTTTGTTCTAAATATTTTTTTAAATATGTCTTCTTGTTCATACTGATCATCGTGGTTTCGGATGTGACGGGGTTTTAAAGAACACCCTGTATTTGCATGAACATTAGAAGTATCTTCGTCGGTAGCCTATAATTGAACATCTTTAGAAGAAAAATTGAACGTAGTTATGCAGAAAGCAGCCAGCCAAAGAAAAGTGAAACTGAGATAATAGCACTTTTGTGAAAAGGGTGGATAATCTAATCTACGCAACAGTTAAAATTTTTTTGACTTTAACAAATGATAACCGACGAATGTATTAGTCTTTTTTTAAATATTACAAACAAGAATCTAATTATATATTTGACCAGTTTTATTAATTTTTCAAATTCGTTAAGATTTTTCTAGTGCTGTGGGTGTTTTCTGCAAATTGAGAAATGCCATTTTTGTGATGGAAACCATTTCCAAAGGGTGATTAAAACATTTTTTGTATGAAAGCGTTCTTGCTGTTTATAGCATGACATAGAATTGACCTTACTGGACCCGATAACATCAATATATATTTTTTTCAAAATTGTGGACTAACTGCTTTCTGCATAACTGCGTTCAATTGTATGCATTTTTTTTTTTATTTTTTTTTTATTTTTTTTTTTTTTATTTATTTATTCACACTTATTATCAAAATACAATTCCATATTCACTTCACTTCCAGACAAACAAAATATAAACTTATTCGGATACACATTTTGATTCATATACATACAGACATACACATATATACACACATGTATATATAAATATACACATATATACATATGTACATACACACACACGTTCATACACGCATGCGCATACACATACATACATTCATAAAAACATAGACAATTTATTTATGCGAAACTTCATGGTTGTCATCTATAAATATATATTTTTTAAATTATTCTTTATTTTTTATATTTTATTTTTGACATCCAGTAAGGTTCTCCAACCCGTGGCATGCATCAACTTTTCTGACTCCCTTCTTATTCTGCTTTTCATACAGAAAACTCAATTTTATTTTGTAGATAAAATTGAAGGTAAATTTTAACTTCCCATTTTGTGATCGGGGCCCTGCGCCCATATTACAATGAAAAGTTAACAGATCTTCAATTGTCTATAAAGTAAAAATACCTTTTTACCGAAAATGTAAATATTTGTATAAAAGTTTGAAGTATCTTCGTCGGTAACATGTAATTGAAAATCATTTAAATAAAAAAATATGCACATTTTCGTACGGAAAATTATATTTTACTTTATCGACAGTTGAAGATAACTCTGTTGACTTACTATCGTTCATAATCGGAGCACTGAGCGTTTAAATCTATTATAGCTGACAAAATACAACAAGGATGGAGAATACCTTAAATGAGGTAATATGGAAGTCCAGGCATTTACAGGGCTTATGACCTGTCATTGGCTGGTTTAAGTGGCCACTTTACACTCTCCTGAACATTTCTGAAAATTACAGATGGTCCCTTCTGCCATCTGACTACCGATATGTATGTGTATATATATGTTTGTATATATGTATGTATGTGTATATGTATGTATGTAGTATATATGCGTGTATGTGTATAGATTTGTATATTTTATTTTATTTTTACATTTAATGTAAACTGTACTTTTTTTTCTTTTCTTCTCTTTTGGGCTATAACTGTTTTTCTATTTCTTCAATATTATTTTTATTTATAGGAAACATATTCGAAAACCATATTTGCCGCAACAAATCTATTTCTTAGAACACGCATTTTCCCATATAGGAACCGATTGCAACATTAGGCATACTAATATTTCTGGCTTGCCGACCCTTCATATACTGAGCCTACTCCTAGTACAAGCAGAATTTGCCAGAGTGTTTTTTTTTGTGCCATTTTTTGTAACAATGTATGTATAAATTAATAAATAAATAAATAAATAGATGCACAACTGTTGAGATCCGTACATTATGTAAAGCTGAGATAAGTATTATCGACAAAATCAAGAAAGGAGCTCTGCATGACATGGTTGATATGACATATTTATTTAAAAGGTTTTTTTCACACCAGAATATTTCATAGTCCTGGTAGACTGATCATCTTGCCTTCCTGTAACAAAAATGATTAAGATACGCTGCGATTGGTATACCAATGCAGAGCCCTATGCACCATTAGGTGCGGAAAGGGAATGATGATGTATTTTCTCCCTGGACCGCAATAGAGCGATGACTTTGTTAACATGCCATAGATTTTACTATTAGCGTGTCTCCTCGTTTTTTGTTACTGATAAATAAACAAATAAATTATTAAACCAGCCATTAACAGGTCATAAGCCCTGTAGATGCCTAGACTTCTATATTACCTTTTCTTGAATATTCTTAATCTCTGTTGTAATATGTTAATATAAACAGCTCCCCAGGAAGTTGAATCCAGTCCTTGTCTACAAAAATTTGGACAAACTCAAAATATTGTTGATAAATCCACCTGGTCCATGAAGAAGTATGGAAATTAATAAAATAACATTTTCAGGCGTTGCCTAGCATGTAGGTGAAATAATTCAATAAGATGAATCTCACCCGCATAAATAAAGATTTCAGCTCTTTAACTTCACAAACATCAACAGGTGAAAGAATTGAAGGAATATATATGTTCAAATATGGGCAGAATGGTGAATGTTACACAGTGTGTAAAGCGGCCACTTAAACCAGCCATTGACAGGGCATAAGCCATGTAGATGCCTAGACTTCTATATTACCTTCTCTTAAATATTCTTCATCTCTGTTGTAATATGCTAATGATTAATAGTTTATTATGGGAACTAGAACAATCAAATATGATTAAATTGCCTAGTTTTATTTGCTGTCTACGTTTTTCTAGTCGGTGCGTTTTCCTGACATTTAAAAAGAGCGCTGTACCCTTAAAAACACGGTAAACATGGCTACCCGGAAACCGCAAATCTATCACAACGCGTAATTGATTGGACCTGAACCTGTGTCTTTTTAAAGTTGTTCATTTTTATTCAAACTTATTTTTATTATTTTTTTCATACATTTTCGAAAAAATTCGCAACACGTTTTCTAATTTTTACCGCGTGTAAGTAAAAATAAATTAAAGCGCTGAAATTCCTCATTGTCTTTATGCAAAATGACATTGAATTTTTAAGCAATTCTGTTTGCTAAACATCTGTAAAAAGAATTCATTATCGAAAACGCACTGACACCGAACTAGATATATCTGCTACACGATAAAAACAATGCTATCTTTTGCATAATCGATAAGACAAACACATGTGTTTTTAATTGATTGATGATAAGTCACTTTTAAAGAAGTCGATTCTTTATTTATTGTACACAACTACCTTATTATATATCTTCTTCTTCATACATATAATTCTTCTGTACGTGTGATGTCACTGAATTCCTGCTAAACGGCTTAACCGATTTACGTGCGGTTTTCAGCTAAATGTAGATCTTTGCGCTGCGCGTATTCGTAGATATTATTTTTTTCGATCAAATCTTTAAAAAAAAGTTAGGAGCATCATTATTTTTTCATCGACCTACCAGGGTTGCATTCCACGAGAATGCATATACAAAAAAATGGAAGGCTGTTGTTTTTTTGTGTTTAAAAAAGTTTGTTTTTGAATGTTTACAATCAACATTCGTTTTTATGGATCCCAATCAGATTTTTTCCTTAAATTCCTTATAACTTCTTCCCATTTATTTCTTTTTACTGAATTTTTAGTAATATTAAAATAATATTAACTGACATTCAATAATTTTTTGCAAATCGCATTCGTAGAAAAAGTGCATCCCTGTTGGTGCGAAGACCAGAGTTTGACATTTGCAAAAAGAAGTCTATCTCTGAAAATGAATTATTTTATGTTTTGGAATTCAACCACAAACAAGTACCCAGGTACCGACTTCAATTCAATATTTGTGTATGAATAATTTTTAGTTTTGGAATCAAATCATAAACAAGTACCTCTCTCTTCAATCCGTGCCTAATGTCTAAGGATGGTGATTACGCCTGACTCCAGGCATGGCTCGTCTGTGGACAGTCTCCCTCCATCTGAAACGGTCTTGTGCTCATCTATAGGCATTCGTCAGTGATGTTTCTGATAATTCAGTGACTTTACCGCTCCATCTTGTCGGTTGGCGTTCACCCGACCTTGTCCCTTCGACACTTCCCAGGAGAATAGTTTTCTCCAAACTATCGGAGTTCCCCCAGAACTGCAGGATTCTTTTCTCGCGCATGGATGTTAGTCTTTCTCCTATGTCCAGTTCCTGGAGTATAGATGCATTAGTACGTCTGGCCGTCCACGGAATCCGCAGCATCCGCCGCCAACACCACATTTCGAAAGCTCCGATTTTTTTCTTTTCAGATTCCCTCAGTGTCCAACACTCCACCCCGTACATGAACACTGAGAAAACCGAGGCCTTCACCAGTCTTTTTTTGGTGTTAATGGTTTTACTGCGATTCTTCCAAATCTTCACCAGCCGACTCATAGCACTTTAGGCAATACCTATACGTCGCCGTATTTCACCTTCACACCCACCACCATCGCTGATGAGAGAACCTAGATAAATGAAATTGTTTACTCTTTCTAAGTTGCGCAACAAGGATAATGGTGCTACTTTATTAGCTCGATCAATGATCATAAGCTTAGTTTTGCTCATATTCATTGAGAGTCCCAGGTCTGAACTCTGAACTAGCAGCGTCTATTCGGTCAATTAGTTCTATCATTTCAATATCTGACGGTGCAATAAATGTGGTGTCATCAGCATATCTCAGGTTGGGTAACTTCTTTCCTCCAATTGTGAACTTACTTGTCCAGCCGTTAAGTGTCTTTCAAAAGATATATTCACCATATATGTTAAACAAGACTTGAGACAAAATGCAACCCTGTCTAACGCCTTTTAACAAGTACCTAGGTACCCACTTATCAATGAAAGGGCTTTTTTCTTTTATCCGAACAGTTTTTGCACCCTTTCACGACACATCAGTCATTTTTCCCTTCGTTTCTTTTGCTTTCGAATTAAAAGCTCGTGATGTCACGGGCGGAGTAATTTCAAAATTACAAAACTTAAAATAATGTTAAAGATGATATTTTATGTACATATGTTTTTTTAAATATTGGCTTAGTTTGATAGTCTATTAATTAATGAAAAAAAATAAGAACCTCTGAACTTCACCGTAACAAAAAAGGGGTTCAGGGTTCTTATTTTGCAATATATATTCTAAAAGTCATAAATTACTTGACTCCAGTCCGAATCAGATACATATCGACGGTGGAAAAGAAAAACTTACTAAGCGGCATATGGCGACTTTACAGAAAAGCCAATTAAAGCTTTTTTTAATTGATAAAAATCTCCTCTATAATTAATAAGACATTGACTTTTTTACAATTTTTGGCGATTTATTTCGGGTTGTGGTCCCGTGGCTTGTGTCGCGGACTCACGGATCAGAGGTCCTAGGTTCGCACCCTGCTACACCTCAACTTGGTTCCCATTTTCTAATAGTGAGTTATTTACAACCTTTTGAAAATGGCTCCAAAAATTATAAATAAAGTGTTTTGGTAAATAATAATAACGCAAACATTTCTATTTTTTAATACGTATTATAATTATGTTTTATTCTATGCCTTTTCCAAGCTTTTCATAAAATAATTTAGTGTGTTTGTTTTTTTCTGAATGGATGCCTGGTTTACTTTTGTCAGATTATATTTTCAAAGTTTATGAAAGTATTTTTCTCAAACAAATGAAGTTTTGAGACTAATTACACATACTTTGAACTTGAACAATGGACGCCACGTAGGCGGACGTGTTAAGAATATTAATTGGTACGTAGTTAAGAATCATTTAAAGCAGAGCTTTTAAAAGTGCGGCCACAAAATCTTGTAATCTGCCATTATTAATGGCAGATTACAAGATTTTTAAATTATTATTAAATAAGACATTTAAATTAAAAAATGAGCCAATGAATACAACGATCAAAACAAAAATCTATTGAAATGTAAAAATAATGCATAAGGAAATTGGCTTTTTCATAGTAAACAAATAAATGTTTTAATGTTCATTCATGAAATAACTAATGGGTTAAATCGAATAAAAAATGTAATTAAATTTAAGCAACGGTGTCATATATACAGATCGATTTACAAGAGCTGGCTCTTTCACACAAACGAACTTTCTTCAAACCTCAGAGTAATAATGCGTCAGCCTATAGAAGCCCTATCACCATGTTTCATAGAGCGCAAGCGATGTTGGTTAGCAACAAATTGGCGGCCATTTTGTTTTGTTTGACAACATACGCCTAACGGTTCTATCGGATGCTTTTGTCGCTGTGTTTGGCTTTGTTTGTAAATAACTTGGATATTTACGTTATAATAAATAAAAATCGACAATGGTGAATTGCAGTATGTTTAGTTACAACAGTAGGAGCGTCAAAGGTGTTAAAGGAGTCAGTTTTCACAGGTAATTGATTTAGAATATTTTCCTATGATTTAGATTGATTTTTGGCATTTATTGTCCCGACACGTGTATTGTGTTGCTTAAAAGCTTTCCTTTTTATATTATTACATATTTACTTCAGACACTATTTTTTCTCAATTTTGGAGATAAATTTGTGAATTGAAGTATTTTTACTGTTGATAATGACAGTTGATTACGAGGAATATGACGGGGTCGCACTAGACATCCATATAAAGTTTGAGTCTTTATCGAGTAGAGGTTGATTAAAATTTTACTTGAAAATAGCAACGTTAACCTTAAAATCGCATCTAAAATGACGTGTCCAAATTTCAGGCCGCTACGACTCGCCGTTTCGGAGATGTGACGGACAAACAAGCAAACTCAACACAGGACTTTCGTCACATGGAGTTGGGATTTATATCTCAATTAATATAACATAAGTATATTGTGAATAAAATTAATAAATAAGTAAACACACACGTGTATTTTCAGTTTTATAAAATAAATATAGGCGAATTATAGAAAAATAAATTGGAATAACCCTGCAATAATAAATACACAGGTACATATTTAAAAGTATTTACAATGCAAATTAATATCCATTCGACAATTCTACACGTGAGTACGGCCCATTATTTTGCTGTGAACTGTAGCTAAATTAATACACAATAGTCATATAATGGTTTTCCTACGTTTGGGCTCCTCTATAGCTTGGCGCATTATTACTCTGAGCTTGAAACAAACGATTAAAAAAGTTTATATTAAATTTGTTGCAACAGAGAGAGAAAACATTTTTGAGAAGAGAATATGGGAGTCTATACAGGGCCTATGACCTGTCATTGGCCGGTTTAAGTGGCCACTTTACACACTGTGTAACATTCACCATTCTGCCTATGTTTGAACATCCACATTTCCTCAACTC
Organism: Micrasema longulum; assembly: GCF_059751315.1. Taxonomy (NCBI): domain Eukaryota; kingdom Metazoa; phylum Arthropoda; class Insecta; order Trichoptera; family Brachycentridae; genus Micrasema; species Micrasema longulum. The sequence continues at coordinate 160,966 of NW_028277604.1, forward strand.
CATTTCGAGCGTTCATCTGCCAACTGGCAAGTGGCGCGATCACTATCTTGAATAATGGGCAGAGGATCGATAAGTTGACAGTTTTAAATATGTACTTTGGTGTTCACATAATTGAGGATAAGCTCGCAACCCGCCAAGAAATTGCTGGAGCAACTTTTAACACAATGCGTGTTGTCTGAAACTCAGTTATAACAAAATACCGATTATTTAACTCTTGCATAAATATGGTACTCCTATATGGATGAGAATCTTTTTAACTCGGACCCGTCAGATTAACGAAACGCTATTTTGTATAAACAAATATAGTAGTAATTAATACATACCGTCGCCCATTCAGAGACTATATAAACTTGTCAATTAATTTAGCTCTATTGATATCTTTTGCTGTACAATATCCAAATTTAAAGGAAGACTTTTATTAATGATATAATAATTTATTGGGTCATTTAGCCAATTTCCTTATGCATTATTTTTACATTTCAATAGATTTTTGTTTTGATCATTGTATTCATTGACTCATTTTTTTAATTTAAATGTTTTTTATTCTTGATTAAATATTGACAAACGAATTGGATACCCCTGAATCAGAGATGTTTCGTCTAAAACAGATGTGAGATTAACCCAAGGTTAAAAAGATGGAAGCATTTCAAATTTTAATAAATTGGCGCCGATTTTCTAAATGAGGATTGGTTCACCAATCGCAGCGTGTCTCGACTATCATTTTTTTTTATATAAAGGTAATATGATCAGTCTTACGCTTCAGGTACCAGTCCAAGGACTATGAAATATTCTAGTGTGAAAAAACTCTTTTGAATGAATATTTTATATAAACCATGTCGGGAATTGAACCCGAGACCTTTTGCATGGTAGGCAAACGCGCTGACCATAACACTACGAGGCCGACTTTATTTTAGATTGACGTAAACAATAATAAACTCTCGTAAAAATACGTATTTACTCCATTTTATTTTTTTTATTGGGAAAAAACATCCGACGTGTAAATACCCATCATCATCATTCCATGTCCGCTCGCTAGTTGGAGCATATGGTATCCACACTATGCATCTTTGTCGCCTGCCAACTCCTTTGTGTTCTCCCAGGTCAGGTTCTCGTCCCGAAGTTCTGACATAAACTGCCAACGAACGGTCAGCAATGGACGTCCGGGACGTCGAGAACCCGATGCTTTGTAAAGTAGGCAAGCGTGGGTAAGGCTATCTGGGGTGATTTTCCAAACGCTCTCGCGGCCGTATTATCACGTGTATTTACATACATAATACTCGAAAAAAAACGGTTTTCTTGTGCCGCGAGAGCGGTTCAGAATAACACCCAGGAGGCATCCGCAGTAAATGGCCCAGCCAACTGTATATCCTCTGCTTGACGACAGTTGTCATCGGATATTCTTTATATATATCATTCCTCTGTACGTGTGATGTCACTGAACTCCTAAACGGCTTAACTGATTTACGTGCGGTATTCAGAGAAATATAGATCTTTGCGCTGTGCGTGTTCGTAGATATTAAAATCTTCAATCTAATAAGTAAAAAATAAGTAAGGAGCATAAATGTTTTATTTATCGATCTACCAGGGCTGCATTCGAGGAGAATGCATTTACAAAAAAATGGAAAGATAGTTTTTTAATGTTTACAAACAGCATTTCTTTTTTGTGGATTTCAATCGGATTCTTCCCTTAGATTCCTTATAATTTCTACCCATTAATTTATTTTTACTGGATTTTTGGTTATACAAAATAATTAACATATTACAACAGAGATGAAGAACATTTAAGAAAAGGTAATATAGAAGTCCAGGCATCTACAGGGCTTATGACCTGTCAATGGCTGGTTTAAGTGGCCACTTTACACACTGTGTAACATTCACCATTCTGCCTATATTTGAACATCTATATTCCTTCATTTCTTTCATCTGTTGATGTTGGTGAAGTTAAAGAGCTGAAACCTTTATTTATGCGGGTGAGATTCATCTAATTGAATTATTTCACCTACATACTAGGCAACGCCTGAAAATATTATTTTTTCAATTTCTATACTTTTTCATGGACCAGGTAATTTATCAACAATATTTTGAGTTAAATTATCCAGAATGAGTTTGAGTTTGAGTTGAATTATCCAAATTGAGTTTTTAGACACTTAAACCAGCCATTGACAGGTCATAAGCCCTGTAGATGCCTGGACTTCTATATTACCTTCTCTTAATGTTCTTCATCTCTGTTGTAATATGTTAATATAAACAGCTCCCCAGGGAGTTGAATCCAGTCCTTGTTTATAAAAATTTGGACAAACTCAAAATATTGTTATACAAAATAATATTAAATTTAATACATTTTTTCAAATCGTATTTCTACATAAGTACACCCCTCTGTTGGCGAGAAGACCGGAGTTTGACGTTTGCAAAAAGAATGCCATATTTGAAAAAATATTTATTTTATGTTTTTGGAATTCAACCATAAACAAGTACCTAGGTACCTACTTAAATTAAATATTTGATTATTAATATTTTTAATTTTGGAATTTAATTACAAACAAGTACCTAGGTACCTACTTATCAATGAAAAGTATTTTTCCAAGCTAATAGCAAGAAATCCAACATTCGGGCACGACATACAGGGTGTTCTTTAAACCCTGTCACATCCGAAACCACGATGATCAGTATGAGCAAGAATACATATTGACACATTAAAATATTTTTTTAGAGCGAAAAAAGTCTACAAAAATAAAATTTTAAAAAAACAAATGGTTTCTTACTTCAGCAAGGGAGAAGTGAGGAGAGGAAAGGGGAGGGGGGAGTCTGATACACCGTCAACCACATGGCCACGCCCCCTCGCTTCTCCCCTGCAGAAGTAAGCAACTATTTGCTTTTTAAATATTTTTTTTTTTTTTTTAAATCTGCGTTCTAAATATTTTTTTGAATATGCTAATATGTCCTCTTGCTCATACTGATCATCGTGGTTTTGGATGTGACAGGGTTTAAAGAACACCCAGTATACTGCGGATGCCTCCTAAGAGCCTTAACCACGCTTGCCTACTTTACACTGCCGATTATGTTAGAACTTCGTTACGAGAATCTGACTTGGGAGGGCGCACAGGAGCTGGCAGCCGACAGAGATGGCTGGAGGATCTTCGTGGACACCTTACACTCCAACTAGGGAGCGGACACGGAATGATGATGATAATTCTCTGAAGTTTTGCGGTCTCGCCCTGAAACCAGTGCATATTATTATGAAATTAGTTCGTTTGATAGCTTTTCCGTGTAGTCTACCGTAGCACGTAACACTGGAGTTCTATTTCCATCTTAATATCAGTATTTTTCTCGGCCGATTCCACTTCCCGCATTTTAATTTAGTGTGAGATCAATGGTCAACTCCCACGAGTCTGAATTTCAGAAAAACTCGCCTCTCTTCAATTGCTGGCGGCTGAGATAATCGTCCAACTAACTGCTTCCTTCAGCTTAATCACAAATAACTATCGACGTGATAACAATGTCTCACCGTGGTTGTTTATCGTATTCGCGATCGCAACAGAACATCCGTGAACACCTAATATTAAATGTCAAAATATTTACGTTTCGCGACGTATAATCCTGCTGCGCAATCACATATTTGAATTTCACCGTAATTTTAAAGTATTTCACGTGTAAATATGGAAAATAATCCAAAACTGTTATTTTCATTTATTTATTTATTATTTATCACGCATATTTATTGCATTTAGCCGGCGGTTGGCAAGCCAAATGTCAGAAAATGTCAAAAGAAGGCAGTCTCTATTGTAATTGTAATTTAATTTCCCCTTTTTTGTATCAGATACTCCTGTGTATTTTGCAAATGCAATATATTATATTATTTTTAATCAATGAACTTTATTTATAAACGAGGAAAAGCGTTGAATTAGAGATTACACACGCGTTGACTTATGACTGCGATAACTTGAGCATGTTCATTATTTAATATATTAAAATAAAATAGTTTTTATGTACCACTTATATTGCTATTTTTATTTATTAAAAATACTTTGAGTTTGTCCTAATTTTTGTATTCAAGAACTGGATTCAACTCCCTGGGGAGCTGTTAATATTAACACATTACAATCTGTTGTACATTTATGAGACGAAGAACATTTTAGAGAAGGTAATATAAAAGTCTAGGCATCTACAGGGCTTATGACCTGTCATTGGCTTCTCTAAAATGTTCTTCATCTCTGTTGTAATATATAATTTATTTATCACGCTATTTATTGCATTAAGCCGGCGCGCGGCGGTTGGCAAGCCAAATGTCAAGAAAAGCAGTCGCCATAGTAATTGTAATTTAATTTTCACTTTTTTACATTAGATACTCCTTACTATTTTGCAAATGCAATATATTGTGTTATTTTTTAAAGTAAACGCCGATTTTTTGCCAATGAACTGTATTTATTTACGATGAAAACAAAAAACAAACCGACACGAGCTTTGACTGAGAGATTACACACGCGTTGACTTATGGACTGCGCAACTTAAGCATGTTCATTATTGTTCATTGTGATCGCTCAAATGCTTAGCTTGTTTTTAAGCACGTCGAAAGTTATTTGTGATTGAGGTACATTGGTTTTAAAAAAAAAATTAAAAAAATTATAGACTATTAAACTAAGTCAAAAAAAAATATTTTTCAATTTTTATATATCGCATTATCAGCGCTACGATTTTTATTTCTGAAATAACTCCGCGTCTGACGTCAGAGGTTCTCTTCCGCTTATTCTCGATCATTTCTGCCCATTGGTCCATTCACGCGAGCAAACCGGAAATCTTCCAAAAAACTTTTTTTTTTAAAAAGTCCGCTAAGTCTCCATTTTGAGGCTTATCATTAGGTGGGATAGAGGGGATATGGAATGAGGTAATGAAAACTACACCACTACACCCAGACCAATTGAGAAAAAAATATTTCTTGAATTTCTTTCTTGCAACTGGCGGGAATCGAACCCGCGACGCTAGTTTCACAGTTGGCCGCCTAACCGGCTGCGCCACGGCTGATTGGTTCTCTCATTATTGGTTGATTCATATGAACCAGTGACGTCGTTCAAAGTAGTTCGTTTAAAAGTAGTCCAGGAAACTTTGCCGTACAATTTAATGCTCCAATTTTTACCGCACGCAAGAAAACGTTTATTGTATCTTATTTCCCGTAAGGCTGAAGTTCCTGATTGAGCTGGCGAGGTCAACATTTTACAAATTTAAAAAAGGCCTTTGCACCGAGGCCTGGGGTGATATTCCTAACGCTCTCGCGGCCGTAGAAAAAGCTTTTGTCTCTCGTATTTTGTATGTGAATAAATACACGAGATAAAAGTGTTTTTTACGGCCGCGAGAGTGGTTCAGAATAGCATCGCTGGGGTGCAATTATGAATCTCCTAGAATGTGGTCAATTTGAGGATACAATACATTATGAAATAAAAATTAATAAATAAACAATTAAAACTTATTTAAAAAATACTTAAAAGAAAAAAATATAAAAATAATTTATGCACACGGGCACATATTTATTGTGTATGCAGACAATTGGTTAAATTTCATTTGACACGGGAACATTATCTTTAATTTAAAAAAGTTATTAATAAATTGTAGCTAATAGAACAAATAAAATAAAACAACATATACTTACATACATAAAAATACAGTTTACGTTAACCACTCGTATGTAAGGAATCTTTTCTAAGTAATTCTTAAGTTTTTGTTTTTTTATTTTTTCTATAATAAAGGCATTTGAAGTGACTTGAGAGTAGCTATTGAGTCGAAAACTCTCGTCTCGGGTTTTATTTCAGGCAGAACTGTATTCTTTATACGTCTGGACACAGATTTCAGAAAATAAAAATCAACAGAAAGTTAGAATAAAATCCAGTTTCAAAATGTGCTCAGTTGCTAGAAAAAAATCAACGAGAAGAATCGTGTAAAATGATTCTGCAAATCATTACATAACCTGCGCTAATTCATTTATCTCCCTCCCACACTTCGTGATAAAACTGTTTGCCCTTCTCTTATAAATAAATGTTATCGTGAGCCGCGTATTTTCTTGAATAAACTCAAAATGGCCAAGTTGATACCTGACGTGTGACAGATCTGTTTACTCTGTACCGGCGCTTGTTAAAATGGCGGCTGGGGTTACGCAAGGTTCTGGCTTCGGCCTTGAATTAAATAATAATACTGTGATTAATGTCACATACGCATTTTTGGCAAAGGCTCCCGTTCTTTTTTCTCATTCGAGTGAACTTGTTTGTCAATATTTACGACGAAAATAAATACAAAAAGATATTTAACGTAGAACAAAACCTACGCATTTAGTAACCAACGCTGATGAAGAAAAAGGGTGTCAACAAAATAATTATTATACCCCTGTCGGCCCCAGATGCTCCATAAGGCACGCATTGGCACACCGAATGCAGCATATTTTTGCCATCCGCTACGTGAAGGCAAGATGATCAGCCTTACGCTTCAGATTCCAATCCAGGAACGTTAAGTATTACAGTGTAGAACCACTATTTCAATCTATATTTAATGTCAACTTTCCCAGTAATTAAATCCGGAACCTCAAGCATGGTAGACGAGCGCCATAAGAATATATAATATTTTTCTAAAAAACTAGTAAGAAGAAAAAAATTGATGAAATTTACACATTAAAAAAATGTATTCATACCTACACATTTTAAAATTATAGATATTTTTTCGTTGGCAAATCTTGAACATACAATAATTATCATCATCATCTTTTCCTTTCTAATGATGCATAGGGCACTGAATTGGTACACCAATCGCAGCATATCTTGATCATTTTCGTTACATGAAGGTAATATGATCAGTCTTACGCTTCAGGTACCAGTCCAGGGACTATGAAAATGTTCTAGTGTAAAAACTCTCTTTTAAAGAAATATTTCATATCAACCATGTCGGGAATCAAACCCGAGACCTCTTGCATGGTAGGCAAACGCGCCAACCACTACACCACAAGGCCGACATACAAACTCATCAATAAAAAAAATTGTTACACACATTATAGGATGAGGAATGGTGGGATAAGGTAACGAGTTCAAAAGGAGACGGGAAGAGAATCCAGGAAAAAAAAAAGAATAAAATAAAAAATGTAATGAAAGGAGCTTAGGGTTTTACGGATATATAATAATGTTAAATAGTTCTTAAGGAAGGCACATATTTATACGAAGGGGTAGCTCATTCCAAAATCTGGCACCTCAAACAGAAAATATATCGCTGAAGAATTATGTGCTATGTCGAGAAATGGATAATCAGTGGTGTAGTCCCAAATAAAAATGTACCGGAGCGAACCGCTACCACTAGGTGAAGTGGGAGGGAAATGGGTTCGGGGAGGAGGGGGGAGACATGTCAAGACTTTTGCCAGTTATCGGCAATAAATACGTTCGTTATTTCGAATTGTTTGAAGAGACTTAAGTAGATATTTTTTGAAAAGTAGTATTTGTTCCTCGCCAGAGCCGGGGCGTCGCTCCACTCGGATAAAAAGTGCCGGAGCGCCGCTCCGGTGCGCTCCGGCCCGACTACACCACTGCGGATAGTGGTATCTCCTGAGAAAGGCGAAGTAATAGACCACGATCAAAAAGGTAAACGAAATTCTCAGCAAGATATTTCGGTGCGAAAGCGTTATAAAGAAGTGAGAGGCATTGAAAATTAATGCACCGATTTTAATGGAAGCCACTTTGGTTCGGTGCGAAAGGGTGATACATAGCCGTAATTATTTAGATTTAAAATAAAGCGAATGCTTTGGTTCTGCAAACGATCAATGAGGTCGGTATTGGCGTCAAGATTACAAATATAAGCACAGCACACAGAAGACAAAATAATTGACTAAGACATTTTTTTAAGCGGTTGAAAGAAAATTCTGAAATCTTTTTAAACTTTTTCACAACCGAATTTTGTGGATGCTTGTCTCAGCCCTACTGACCCTTGCACGGTAAATCGTAAATAAATATTTTAAAAATGACACTGGCGTTAGTGCTTTCGTTACACAGTGTCAATTTTTGCATTACACTTTCCCTAAGTTCTAAAAATATGAGGGTTAAAAAACTCTGTTTATTTTCTAGGTTGAAAATAATTATGACATTAGTACATTAAAGATGTAAAATTAACCAACAAAAAGGAAAACAAACTGTGCGCAATATTTGTGCCAGAAACATTTATCAAAATGTGAAGCAATTTTAGTAAAAAATTGTTTTGCTTTCTAACTGTATGACGCACTCGGGAAAATGCAGGAGCCAAAATTCTTTCAAGTCGACAGATATCACTTTTATTTATCGGCCATTTTCCCGATTTTCCGCGTCCGGGCGATTTCAAGGGTGCTATTACGAATCTTCTCGCGGGGGTGGAGAAGAGAGAAATTGGGACTGCACTTTGCTTCATATAAGTATAACCACACTGATAATTTAACGTCAAATAATACCTTTCTCTTGACGCTCAATTAGTAGAACGATAAGTTCATGCTTCTACCAGCTGAGACAAATTAAATGCATACGCAAAAATATGCCGGTTGATGCCGCCCGTCAATTAATAAATGCGTTTGTAGTGTCTAGAGTCGATTATTATAATGGTATCTACGCAGGTCTACCAATGAACAAAATAACTCGCCCTCAGTCTATATTAAATGCTGCAGCGAGACTTATTTTCTAAGTTCAGTCATATCACTTCACTACTGCGGGAATTAAACTGGCTGCGTTTTCCACAGAGGGTGGAATACAAACTCTGTTGGCTTATGTATAAGTCACTGCACAACTCTGCTCCGGAATATCTAAGGGAACTATGCATTCCAGATGAACTGACTGACAGGCGTCTTACGCTTAGATTAGCTACGTCTACAGCGATAGAAAAAGTTATATATATACCTCTACGCAAACAGCGCACTAAATTCGGTGAACGCGCATTTGCGGTCGCAGGCCCTACGGCATGGAATGCGCTCCCAGCAGTGATGTTTCGGAAGAACCTTTAATCCCAAAAGTCATTTGAATAAATTCGTAGCATGTCGTAACAAATATTAATAATAAATAAATGGTTCTGGGGCCTGATTCTAAGTTCGCGATAATTTAACACGAGCTCGTGTTTACAGAATATTTATTTAAATTTAAATTCGAAGTAAAGCGCGGCCGTGTTAATTTCAGCGTTAACTTGCGATAGCACAAACTCAGAATCAGACCGCAGATCTTATCTTGATGTGCCTTATGTTTGTCAATGCTTCTTTTAATTTTTTTGAAATGTGTTTAACTATTCTTTTATTGTAATGTTAAAACCCTACAAATTGTGTAAATGTACAATGTCCGTTAATAAATAAATAACGAAATAAATTGTTTTAATTAAATTACAAATTTATAAGCTTTAATTAAATTTATTTATCTATATAATCACTTTGTTAAGCGAACTTGAGGTATTATATTACGAAAATGGCGCTATACAGGATGTTCATTAAACCCTGTCACATCCGAAACCACGATGATCAGTATGAGCAGGAAGACATATCGACACATTAAAATATTTTTTTGGAACGAATAAATTTTTTTCAAATAAAATATCAAAAAAAGCAAATGGTTGCTTACTTCTGCAGGGGAGAAGTGAGAGGAGCGCGGCGCAGTATCAGACTCTCCCCTTCCCGCCCCTCGTTTCGCCCCTGCAGAAGTAAACAACCATTTCCTTTTTTTTATATATTTTTTTAAAAATCTTACTCACTTAAAAAATATTTTAATGTGCCAATATGTCTTCTTGCTCATACTGATCATCGTGGTTTCGGATGTGACAGGGTTTAATGATACATAAATATGGAAAAGCAAAAAAGAAAAACATTTTTAAACAAAATAAAGTTTAAGAATTATATTGCGAGGAAAAAAAGGAATCAGACTCGTTTTATAACTATCAAGTTCAGGACCAAATATATCAGCCTTGTCCTCATACTGATTACCATATCTGTGGAGCCTAGGGATAGGCGAGTGCATGTGATAGTTGGTCCGAGAACTTGCAGAACAAAAAGGAGATCTGTGGCGGGTATGTCGACCAGGTACACTGTAACACACCAACTCCAGCAAATCTGGACAGTCAATTAATGAATTGATCACTTTATAAAGTAATATTAGATCAGTTAGGATTCTTCTATCGGAAAATTGTAAAAGATTTGCTAAAGATAACAATTGATTATAATTTAAAAAAGCAGCTGGAATATGTAGTTTAAAATTAATATATTTTAGAAATTTCTTCTGGACGCGCTCGAGTGAATCAGAATGTACACTATAATTAGGCGACCAGGCTGGAGAAATATATTCTAAACGACTTCTAACCAGGAAGCAATAAAGTGACTTGATCGGTGTGATATTTTTTAATATGCTAGTATTATGTCAGGTTACCTGCAGTGGAATCATTATAACAGGTATATCTATGGAGTTCATATTCCATAATCGATGACACACGCGTGCTAAAATATTTCACTTGAAATAGAGCAACGACCGATGAAGCGGTGTCATCGTTTATCTATAGAATCCAATACAACAAATTGTGCAACTCTCGCAGTATTGCACAGAAAGACGAGAGCATCGTTCTGCAGTACATTAACACCGTCCCTACCATCGAGATATGAACAACAAAGGAACGCGCTATATAAAAAGACGACACGGCGTAGTAACGCCCAGCAGTTCAGTTCAGCATCAGTCTGCTCAGCCAGTCCGGCATGTAGTTCAATTGCAGTTACTCCAACTCCTCGCGCTACACAATTATTATTTTATTTATTTTTAAAAAGGAAGAACTCTTTATTCTAGAGGCTTGTCAGCAGGAGAGAAAGAAAGGATATGGAAGGAAGTCATCAATAATACACCACAACACCCAGACCAATTGAAAATTTTTTTTTGTTGGATTTTTTCTTGCAACTGGCGGTAATCGAACCCGGGACGCCAGTTTCACAGTAGGTCGTTTAACCAACTGCTCTACGGCGCCTGTCAATTATTTATTCGCCATGTAATAAATACGCATTAAACATCAACCTTGTGTCTTCTGTTAATCTCCAACTGGGGTAGGAGCTCAAACTCCCTTTCTCTTTTTTTTTTCAATTTAAATATACATTTTTTTTAATATTTGAAATAATGTTCGATAAGTCCCTCACAAGTCGGGAGGGGCAGTCGGAGGTGGCGCCTAGTTTAATTTAGACCTGCGAAAATCGGGAAAAATTTATTACACGGCTTTGACGTCACGCGATCGTCGGTAAAATTTTCGCATAGAAATTACTGACATCTTGATTTTCTGGCCAGTTGGAAGCTGCTAAAATGATAACTGTTTGTATTTTTAGCGCTGGTAAAGTTTTACGATTTTAATATTAAATTTATTGACGATAGGAATCGTGACGTAAGTCATCCATATTTGTTTCTTACTTACTCTAAAAGTATAAAAATCTTCACATCATGGGAATTGCCATTTTTTTGCCTAGCTTACAATGTAGGTACAAGGCTTATATGAGCTAAATTTAAATTCATTTCAACGGAGAGGGAAAACATTTTTAAGAAGGGAATACGGAAGTCTAGGCATATACAAGGTTTATGACCTGTCATTGGCTGGTTTAAATGGCCACTTTACACACTGTGTAACATTCACCATTCTGCCCATGTTTGAACATCCACATTTTCTCATCTCTTGCAACTGTTGACTTTTGTGAAGTAAAAGATCTGAAACCTTTATCACGTGGGTGAGGGTCAAACATTGTTGAATTAACTACCTGGTAAAAAAGGAAGTATAAAAATTGGAAAATTGTTTTCAGGCGTTGCCCGGTAGGTGATTTGGTTCAGCCGGATGAATCTCACCCACGTGATAAAGGTTTTAGCTTTTTTACTTTACAAGAGTCAACAGATGGAAGAGATGAGGAAATGTGGATGTTCAAACATGGGCAGAATGGTGAATGTTACACAGTGTGTAAAGTGGCCGCTTAAACCAGCCAATGACAGGTCATAAGCCCTGTAAATGCCTAGACTTCCATATTCCCTTCTTAAAAATGTTACTCACTAGGGAGGAAATCCAGCCGGTCTGCAAGCGTTTAGACATACTCAAACATTGTCTTATATGAGCTCATTGCAGATTTTTTATTTTTTTTATTTATTCAGATAACAAATAAAAATACAGTATTACAACTAAATACATTTTTTTACGTTAGTTAAATACATATGTTTACTTTAACACACTACAACAGAGATGAAGAACATTTAAGAGAAGGTAATATAGAAGTCCAGGCATCTAAAGGGCTTATGACCTGTCAATGGCTGGTTTAAGTGGCCACTTTACACACTGTGTAACATTCACCATTCTGCCTATATTTGAACATCTATATTCCTTCAATTCTTTCATCTGTTGATGTTTGTGAAGTTAAAGAGCTGAAACCTTTATTTATGCGGGTGAGATTCATCTAATTGAATTATTTCACCTACATACTAGGCAACGCCTGAAAATATTATTTTTTCAATTTCTATACTTCTTCATGGACCAGGTAATTTATCAACAATATTTCGAGTTTGTCCAAATTTTTGTAGACAAGGACTGGATTCAACTCCCTGGGGAGCTGTTTATATTAACACACTACAACAGAGATGATGAACATTTCAGAGAATCAGCCCTGAGGTCATAAGCCCTGTAGATGCCTGGACTTCTATATTACCTTCTCTTAAATGTTCTTCATCTCTGTTGTAGTGTGTTAATATAAACAGCTCCCCAGGGAGTTGAATCCAGTCCTTGTCTACAAAAATTTGGACAAACTCGAAATATTGTTGACATATGTTTACATTAACTTTTTCCATTACGTAAAAGAAATAAACAATTCTTGTGTACATAATGGGGAGTGACGTCTTATGATAGTTTATTTTATTTTAATAAATAATATTTTTAGGATAACATATATAAATTACAAAAAAAAGTATAAACGATGTTTTTAATCAGTGTTACATAGAGAAGAATTATAAATGTAACTTTTCACTTCTTTCTTACATATATTGTATTTCTGACTGTACTTTTTATTATCTTTGTTCATTTCATTAAAGAAAAATATTCTCCTGTAAGTATAATGATGTTGTGCTGTGTTTTTTTTTAATTTGAGAATTAAGATATTACCACCTGTTCCAGGGCGCGTCCTTACGTTTTGTGACCTAGAAATACTACTATTTATGATGAACTGAATCAACTTACGAAATGGTAAAACTTTTTGTGTACGTGTTTTTTAAAATGAGGAAGTTCAGTTTTACGGGAAATTATATATAAAAAAATGTATTCTTACGCGTGGTAAAATTTAGAGCACTAAATTGTTCTGCAAAGTTTCTGAAATGGTTATACTTTCATTTTAATTGTATTATTTTACTCTATTTTCTTACTTTTAAAAAAATATTTCTTTAAACCATTTTTATCTGGTTCTGTTGAGTTTTTTTTTCTTCTTAATAATATTTTTGAAAGCATCAGAAATAAAATAATATATGTTCATTATTAAAAAATGTATGTATAAACTCACTGACAACATATACCGTATTATGTCTGTGCTGTTTTATTTTATTATTAATTAAAACTAATGTCTGAGCACCCGATGACAAACTATTATTTAATAGTTTTTCGGGACAAAATATATTTTAATATTTTGTTGTCTTTATGTGTTCATTTCATTGAATAAAAAAATAAATAAATCAGAAATAGTAAGAAACATATAACACAGTACTTTACACCATCTATATAAATTACATTAATAACTATCACTATCAAAAAGATTTAAGTAATATTTTTTAATTGCGACACTTCTGGATTTTCTATTCGACTTTTCGTTTCGTTTTAGCTCATCGGGCAATTTATTAAATTCGGAATGGACAATATTTTCCCGTAGGGTTGAAGTTTTTCATTATAATAAAGCGTATTTTCGTATTTAATATTTTATTTATTTATGAGCAGAGAGGAATTTATTACACTAGTATTCACGAAATCTGACAACTGACAACCCTTTATTAATAACAGTCCTTCCTAGAACCGTTGAAAACAGAATCGGTCGTTTGAGAAACCCCATAGGTCGAGTCTCTCTTCATATGAACTATAGTCCTTAAAATATAGATTGATTAGAGAGACAGCTGCCAAACTAAAGTTAACACCGATCCACTGATCATGTACCGATCAAATCGATTTTATCAGTTTTTTTATGCAAACATGAAACTGTTTCCGAAAATTGATATAAAAACGCAAAAACATGCCTATTATAGTGCGTTTAAGACAATTATTCACCAAAAAAAAGAGATTTATGCTTTTTTCATGAACAACATCAAATGAATAATTTTTTTATTCGATCAATTTGTCCATCTCTAACGTTTTTGCAAAATGATGTAGCCTTGTAAGATCGTCGTTAATAATTATGTTTTTTTTTTTATTTTAAAGCTGATTTTATATGAGGTAATAACTTATATTTACATATAAGTTATTATTGACAAATTACAGCAGGGATGGAGAATACCTTAAATAAGGGAATATGGAAGTCTAGGCATTTACAGGGCTTGTGACCTGTCATTGGCTGGTTTAATTGGCCACTTTACACACTGTGTAACATTCCAGGTCACAAGGCCTGTAAATGCCTAGACTTACATATTCCCTTATTTAAGGTATTCTCTATCCCTGTCGTAATTTGTTAATCTTAATGACTCCCGAGGTGGGTGAAATCCAATCTTTTGTGTACAAACATTTGGACAAACTCAAATATTGTAATATAAGTAGTTAATTTTAAAAATACTTGGTTCACTTTCACTTATTTATTTTGACCAATTAGCGCTTTCACCCTCTAATGGGCATCTTCAGACTGGTGAATATTATACAGTATACGAATAATTTACATAAAACTAAATATTATCTTAAGTGTAGGTACATTTAAAAATAAGTTGAAAAATATACAATACGCAATATTTCAATGGAACAGAGATTTTATATATTTATGTTGATTTATATGTCAAGGATTGTATTAAAAAAATTCATTGACATACCAGATACGAATGATTTTTCATGTGGCAAATAAATCACTCCTTAGACGTTACTACAAAGTTATGTCGTCACTTTTGCTGACAACTGTCATTTTAATCAAACTATATTTTAAGGACTATAGTGACGTCGTTCAACGTAGTTTGGTTTTATTATTTTTTTCGTACATTTTCAAGAAACTCTGCAGTACAGTTTATCATCACCATCATTCGCTTTGTTGTTATGATTTTTTTTATTTTATTCAGAAAACATACAGTCATACATAATAAGAATTAAAAACAACAAGTTTTTAACATAAAAAGACCAATTTAGTTTTTACAAATTATGCAAAAGATATAAACATTAAATGTGACAAAAAAAATAAATAAATAAGAATTTCAATTGAGAAAAGAATAATTGTTGACATTTGCGTTTTCCATGGAGGTAATAATTTAAAATAAATAAAAATACCGAATGTACACTCCGAGACATCCACGCACACACATGAACGCACATATTTAAACATAGACATTACATGCGGCACATATACATAGCATAAACCACTCAAGATGCACATTCAGCAACTCGACCCCATGAAGAAATTTTCTGTAATTTTCTGCAAATGCAACGTGCAGTCAAAAATGTCTACATCAATACTGAGTCCATTATAATTTCTACGGGTACGTCTAACTTACAAGTTGGTACATAAAAAAGGGAATTTAATCTGGGATAGCGAAGAGGATAACGGAAACCAATATTTTGTAAAAGATACGGCGAATCAACTATATTATTGAGAATTTTGAAAAGAAAAATTAAATCACATGTAAGGCGCCTTTTTTGTTGTGATTCTATATTAAAATTGATCAAAGATGCGCCGTAATCATTTTCAATGTTGCCAAAACGATATTCCAGGCTCCTTATAAATTTCTTTTGAATGTTTTCAATTTGATTAATATATACATTATACTGAGGGGACCATACTAATATACTAATATACTATTTTTTTTAAATACTTAAATATATTGTTACATTTAAGAAAAAAATTCAGACACAATAAATAGTTCCAGAGTTGTAAAACGAGGTTCCCGTGTAGTTTGTCATTAAACATGTGGCTTACGATGGATGATCTGTTCCAATTTTAAATTTAGCATCATTAATTTAATTCCAGATCCGCGTCACTAGCGCTCCATAGAAAAGTTCGGTGCCACTATACCAAGGTCGGCTAGTCTCCAATATTACTATTAACAGTATTTTTGGTGTATTATTTTTTAATATTTATATACAGGTGTTCTTTAAACCCTGTCACATCCGAAACCACGATGATCAGTATGAGCAAGAAGACATATTGGCACATTAAAATATTTTTTTAGAACAAATAAAAATTTTAAAAATCAAAATAATTTGGTATCAGCTAAAAGCTAACTCCTGAGACTTTGAGTTTCAGCTGTTCTTCCCTCTCCTCGGTGGTCTTCCGGGCAGACGGCAAACGGCCGGGATTTCGTGTGCAATGGTGTGGGGGATTTTAGAGCTGTCGATTAATGGAATTATCGACGTATACTCTCTCTCTCTGTACTCTGCATTTTGTGGTTACCTACTGTATTGTATAGGACTCGTCGCACATTATTCATTCGATGTGTATCAGTCAAATTTAAAAAATAAAATGCTTTTTTTTCAGAATACGGTTTTGAAATTTAACATACTTAAAAAAAAAAAACAATTTATATCATTTCGTCATTTGAATTTTAACAAAAAGGTTTCTAACTTTTTACTAAGCTCTTTATTGTACCATTTTTAATACAATTTACAAGTTTTAAGCAAATATATTATTTTCATACTTACGCACCCATACACACGCACCCTCTCCCTCTTTCATTCCCACACGCACATGTATCCTCTCCCTCATTCATTCACGCATACACACATTCACATACACATGAATACAAACGTCACACAAATACAATTACTAAACTTCTTTTCTTATATATTATGTGTCATTATATTTACAGTGGATTTTTGTAATTGGCTTTAGTATTGTTAAGATTTTTCTAATTATTTTGTTTATGTAATAGCTGTAAAAATCCCAAATAAAATGAAATAAATAAATAATAATCTATTTACTATGCAATGGGTATCGCAAATCCATCTGACTTCTTGACTCTAGATTCTGCCTCTTTTGGGTTTCCCTGCGATTGCCTTTAGTACTTTCATCTTTGACGTTCTAAGCAGTTATTTGGTTTTTCTATTTAGTTTTTCTACTTGGTTTTTCGTATTTTTTATTTTTTCTCTATCTATCCTCGCCTCTGTTGTATACACCATGACTTGGTCTGACACTCGTTTTGTATATCCGAATTGTGTTTCCAATATTCGTGTGTTCATTGTACTATACGACATTCCCAGATGTTTACTAACTGAGATGGATCTCATCGTCACCATGGCAGCATCATCTGTATGGCATGTGATGTTAATGACCTTTTCTATCTTGGTGGATTCACTACTTTTTTGTTTTCTTAAAATCGTTTTTTATTTATATTTATTCTACTTGTGTAAGAAAAGGTTTTAGGCGTAAATATTGTTGTTGTATATTTAGTTATTAAGGTGCTAAACTTGATTGTTTCTTTGTTGTTCTCAATATGTGTTATTTTCTAAATACTAATATTATTTACGTCCCGAATTGAGTTATTGTAACTCCTGGGAATGTAATCCAACGTATTTTACTTGTAAAATACTTTATGTTATATGAATTATAAATAAAAAAATAAAAATAAAAAATAAAATATCAAAAAAAGCAAATGGTTGATTACCTCTGCAGGGGTGAAACGAGGAGGAGAAAGGGGGGGGTGACTCTGCGCCGCGCTCCCCTCACTTCTCGTGTTTGCAATATGGTCAAGAGGACGAACGATAATTTTCGACAAAGGCCCACCATATAATTTGTCAAACTCACGGCGAAAGCGGCAGTGAAAGTATTAAAGTTAAATTAAATTAAAATAGCTGTATTTGAAGTCTAAAATTTAAAAGAGTTACTCGTTTGTTGACAAAAACACATTGCTTTTTTGTATGAGTGAAACCGATAGAAAGACCCACGGTTTTTAAAACGGTTCCGGGCATGTAGTGGAATTCACTTTAACTCTTGATTTCTGTTAATAAAGGTATAATACCGAGTGGATTTTATATCGTATGAAATAGGCCATAGGGTGGTACGATTTTTATCGTAGTGTAATTATTTTTATAATTGATTTATTTGCTGACAAACGCACTAACCAGTACACCATAAGGCTGATACTCGATTTCGAGTCATAAACACAAAAAATATATAAATAAATAAATATATCAATCCACCCTAATTTTATCGTGTCGTGCAGATCGAAGATATGTATGAAAAAATGGTTCATTACCTTAAAAAAATTACCCGTTTTAGTTTTTTTATTTACTGTCCGGCTTGGTTATAAAACGTACAGTGAAAATAACGTATTAATTTTTAAATGAAATATTTAAATGGTGTTAAAAGGGACCTTTAATATTTCCTTAATATTTGGTTTATAGATATGTAAATGTTTTTAATTTGAGCTTAAATTCAGTTGACCTTGAATTTTTTTCATTATTAATTGTAATTGTTAAACTGTTAATCACCATCATCTTTCTCTTTCTGACCCTAATGGCGCATAGGGGCACTACATTTGTAAACAAATCGCGGCATTGATATTTTTATTTCATAAAGGCAAGATGATCAGTCTTTCGCTTCAGTTACCATTCCAGGGTCTAGTGTAAAAACACCCTTTTCAATAAATATTTCATATCAACCATGTCGGGAATTGAATCCGAGACCTCCTGCATGGTAGGCAAACACGCTGACCATTACACCCCGAGGTCGACAAACGTTAATTTGTTAAGGATGTTAATTCTTTGATGTTTATCGTAAAACTACTTTTAAAATATTTAGTGTTGAATTTAGCATATTGATATTATTTTTGTATGAGAATGCAAAATTTGAATTTAATGTGATTACTTTCGTTACTTTTTGGTGTGCCAATGCAATGCCTTATGCACCATTAGGTGCGGAAAGGAAATGAAGAAGAAGATAACTTTTTAGTGTATTATTTTAATTTAAATTTATTTTATAAATCGCTTCTGAGAATACAATATTTAAGTGTTTACCCAAATATTTCAATTTTCGGACCATTTTCCAAAAGTCGTAAAATGGGAATCGAATTGTGGTAGAGGGAGATTTGAACGTCGGACCTATAATCCGTGAGTCCATAACACTACCATGGGACCACAACCTGGTTCGAAGATTAAGATATACGTGATAATGAAATGAATTAAGATAAATCACGTCTGAAGAAACATCTCCTTTCTCTTCCTTAATCTCTTCTCCTTTCCTCTTTCCTCTTATTTCCTTTTTCCCATTGAGTAATAGTATTGATTTAAGGTTATTTAAAGACAAATACAGTTCTTTCTATTTTATATATCTTTGACTTTTTTTTTTCATTTTACAATTTTTATTTATTTTATTTTATTTTATCAATTTTTTACGCCCATAAGGCTTTTACATTCATAGAAATTATATAAAACGTTAGTATATAATCAAGATTAAATTTTAAAAATACAATATAAAGAAATAAAAGATAGATTAGTGCTTAGAAGTATAGTTGATGTAAAAAAACTTGGTATATAAACTACATTAATTTCGAAAAATACATTACAAAGAAAAAGAACAGCATGTGAATAAGAGAATATGTTTTGTAACTTGAGTTATAAAAATATTTTTTTTATTTTATTATATATATATGTTTGGATCATTTATATAGTGCCATTTTTGTGAAAATAACCTCAAGGGCGCTGTACAATAAATAAATATTCCAGCACGTCTTGCAGCTACAGAGCGCACGGACGGTTGGGATTCTAGTTCCTCGTCTCCAATTATAATATATAACAATTATGATATAAAGAAGCTAGATAACAGCACGTCTTGCAGCTACAGAGCGCATGGACAGTAAGAAATCTAACCACTATTTCATTTTTTTTATTTAACAGTGAAGTTTAAAGTTTACGTGATATTTTAAAAACAAAATAAAATATAAAATAATAATAATAATGACATTGAAAGCACACGTTGTTCTTCAAAATCAAAACTCTGCCTGTTCGAGGACTACTGTGGCTTTGCATCATTTTGGAACAATTTAATAGTAATACATTCAAGTTTCCTCTCAAACATAACCATAATACACGCTTCACGTCTAATGATGGCTTGGTAGTACCAAAAGTATGTAATAAATATGGAAATAGAACTCTAAAATATTTAGTACCTAGAATTTTTAATTTATTACCAAAATAACTTAAATTTAACTCACATTGTAACGAGAGCAAAATAAGAGAGTGGCTAATCGACCAAGAGTTTATATATGAATAGTAGCTTAGGTGTAAATATTTTAATTTTTCATATATTTTCTTGTATTTAAAAAATAAATTTATATGTTATTATTTGTATAAACATGTTTATTCTGATCTTTCCAGCTGTTAATTTTTATCTGTTATTCATTGTTTTTTATAAATGTAAATAATATTATTAAGTCAGTATAAATATAATCTTCACCAACAAGCTACAAAAAGTGGCTTGGTGGGATTTTAGTTTTAGTAAAAATATAACGAGTGATTTTTTTTTTAAATTGTAAAAATGTATAATTATGCTATTAAATAAATAAATAAAAAATAAATTAATATACAATAAACGAGTCGGGCTGTAGTTTTAAACTTTGTTGGATCAAGGACCCAAGATTATTTATTAGTATTTTTTTTATTTATTAGAACTTGTTAGCCTTTTCATTTTGCATAATAATATGATGGAATGTACCTACATAATATACGTCGTATTCTGGTTGTTGCCGTGTAATTAACTCTTAAAAGGCTGATGAAAAACCTCTGGGCGAAAGATGCTGTTGCGTCATGTTACATTAAGCAAAAGACGAGATACTTTGAAATACGGGTATATAAAATATGTTGTCATCACCATCATTTCCTTTCCGCACCTAATGGTGCATAGGGCACTGGATTTGTACACAAATCGCCTCGTATCTTGATCATTTTTGTTACAAGAAGGTAAGATAATCAGTCTTACGTTGCAGGTGCCAGTCCAGAGACTCGTGTAAAAACACATTTTTTTACAAACAAACCATCACGTCGCTTCCCCGTAGGGGTAGGCAGAGACGATAGAACGCCATACCACTCTGTCTTTGCATACAGACCTCGCTTCCTCTACATTCACACAGCTTCTCATGCACGCACGCCGATTATTCCTAGTCTTTGCATGTCCATCTTCAAGTATTTGATGAACTTGATCGTGCCATGTCTTTCTCGGTCTTCCTCGTTTTCTGCATCCCTCAACGTTCGCATCGTAGATCCTTTTAGCCGTTATTTCGCTGTCCATTCGCTCTACATGTCCTAACCAACGCAGCACCCCCTTCTTGATTCTGTCGATAATGCTCGTCTCAGGCTTACCTAGTTTACGGATCTCGACATTTGTGCACCTATCGTACATTGTTTTATCACACATTCGTCTGAGAGATCGCACTTCGGCAACATTTAACCTACTTTCATCATTATTTTTCCGATTCCATACTTCGCTCCCATACATTAGAGTTGGCATTAGGACTCCACTATGAACTTAATTAACTTATCAACACTTTGAGTACCGGCGAAGTACACATAGAATTTACGCTGTGCCCGGCCCATTTTTGTGAAATTTCATGCTTTGTGAAGGGTTTCTTAAAAGTGTCATAATTATGAAAATACTGGGTTCAATTAATTGAAACTGCTCACATTTATTTAAAACAATTTAACAAGTCATTTTTGTATGGTAGTTTTGCCAACATTGGCCTTTATGGACAGCCACATTGCTTTGCTATGTTCGCACATATACAGAGTGAAGGGTCTCACTCCTTTTATTGTGCTTTGTATCCCGGAGCCGTGTAAACACATGATTATAATAACCACGCGTTGTGTCCCGGTCTTGTATTTTTACGTGGTGAAGGTATGACGTCTTTATCTTCCCATTGTAATCGGGGCCATGGTCACGATATATAAAAAGATAAACCCTGTCAATTTTTAAATGTTTTCCATCTCTTTTTTGTATTTATTTGGTATTTTGTCAGACCATCACGATTCACGTCGGTACATGAGACCAATTTTTACCTGCTTCGAGTTGGTGTGTATTATAATACCTATGCACATATTGTAATATGTATAATCCATGTAGTATCTAGAAGCAGCTACCTGCAATAGACAGGGGTTTTCAAATTCTCGGCCATTTCTTTCGTTTATCGAAATTCTACGTGTGTTCAAATCATTGGATTTTTCCCTGAAGGTATTTGCCTTTCCCGCGCCACTTCTCGTCCGATCTCTCTGGTTTCGCCATTCTCTTCAGCATTTTCCTGACTATCCGAATCACGTGTCTAAATATCCTCATAATTAATTCTGCATGTAATCGGTAATACTACAATACCGCGTAAGTACCAATAGGTTTTTTGGCAGGGGAATCTAAAAAGCGTTCTGTTACTATATTACTTACGTTAATCAAACAAAACAACCGCTAGAGTATCAGTGTGGTATTTTGATCGCAAAAGCGCTCATGGAAAACGATTTTTTAACGCGTATTTACGTACTGAATATGTAGGATTTAGTAGTTGAGGGTTTGGTTGGAGTTCCTACCCCAGTTAGAGATTGACAGAGAAGACACGAGGTTGCCGTTTAATGCGTATTTATTACATAGCGAATAAGATACAGCACTTGGTTGTGTAGCACGAGCGTAGCGGCGATGATGGGTTGAAGGTAACTGCACTTGAACTCCATGCTGGAGCAAACTGCACTGATCTTGTTGGGCTCACTTAACGAGCTGACTGACGTTGGCTGCGTCCTCTGGTCTCTTTATAGACGACGTTCCTTTGTAGTTCATTTCTTCATGGTAGGGACGATGTGAATGTACCGTAGAACGATGCCCTCTGATTTCATGTGAAATACTCAGAGTTGCATTTTACGAATGTATTGGATTCGATTGAAAATGATGACATTGCACCGTCGGTCATTAATCTTTTTTAGGTGAACTAATTTAACACGTGTGTGTCATCGACTATGGACTATGCACCCTACAAATATACGCTAACAGAGCGTTCGCTTCGCGCGCAATCCCGTTCAGAATACCAGCCCAGAAAAACTATCATCATTAGAGCACCGATTACAATAGGAAGTTAAATTTATCTACAAAGTAAAATTAAGTTTTCTGAATGAAAAGCAGAATATGCACACAAGTTTTTCTTCTAAAAATGTTCAATTTTATGTATATGTAGGCTACCGACGAAGATACTTAAAATGTTCACGCAAATATACTCATTTTCGTACACAAATATCGGTTTTTCTTTATAGACAGTCGAAGAACCCGATACCTCTCGCATGGTAGGCAAACGCGCTCACCACGAGGCCGACAAACAAAACAAAAAAATATTAACACATAAACAATATTTTAAAAACCACTTAACTTTCTCATAATGGTAACTCTTTATTGCGTTTTAAACATGAAAATGGTATACACTACTACTACTACCTTCACGCCATTTCTCCGTAGGGGTAGGCAGAGAGAATAGACCGCCACACACATACATCTTGTCATACATGCCCTTCGGTTCTGTCTGCTTTTGACATGACCAGACTAAGATTTTGATTTATCTGATCATGCCACGTCTTCCTTGGTCGTCCTCGTCTCACGTTACCGTTCATTTTCGCCATATTTACTTGTTTTACCATTCTTTCGTCGTCCATCCGTTCTACATGACCAAACCATCTCAGAGACCCTTTCTTAATCTTATTTATTTTTAAAGAAGCAAACAGTCGACAATGAAATAGTAACATTAACATAAATACAGTTTAAAGACAGACCAGCAAAGTTTCTAAATAAGAATCATACATATTATTAAATTGTGGTACAACAAAAGGGTGTGTTTATGTGTATTTGTATGAGAGTAAGTGTAGATGTGTGTTTATGTGTATTAGTGAAGGAGTAAGTGTGTAAGTGTGAGCATCATTAAATAGTAAGTGGGATCGTATCGCAGCCAGAAATAAGAATCTATTTTTAAATAAATTAAGGGGCATGTAAAATACATCTATAGATGAAAAAAAAGCATTATAGTTAGAGCTAGAACGATAGAGGAACGAGTGTTGTGCATAGTTAGTGCTACAGACTGACAGATGGAACAAATACTAATTTCTTGTCACGCGAAAGGGGGACATTGAGATTAATTTTGGAGAGTAGGTTAAAAGAGTCTACTTTATTATTTAATAATTTATGTAAATAGCATAATTCAGATACAGTGCGTATCAGTTATACTTGACTTAGATTTACACTCTCATCTGATTTCGGAATTCGTAACTCTGTCATACATTGATTTCCCACACATTCGTCGAAGAGATCGCATTTCAACCGCGTTCACTCGGCTTTCATCCTTTTCTGCCAGTTCCATGTTTCACTTCCATACATAAGTGTTGGGACTAAAACTCCGTTGTGCAGTGCCAGTTTAGCTTCGATTGACATATTTTTATTTATGGTATACTTACATATTTGAAATAAAAGCGGTGCTAACATATATTATGTTTTCAATGAATCATGTTGCGTTCTACCACAGTAAAAATAATCTCTGAATTAATATTTTCAATCAGCTTTCCTTGAACGCGTCCAAAAAAATATCGCGTCCAAATTCTAAATGTCCGCGATTTTACATTTAACTTTTCTGGCTAAGGATTTGGCGGTGTTGCCAATATTATGTTTTATTGTCTGCAAAATTCTACCCGGAGACTTATTACTTATTCAAATTTCTTGAGGATCAAGTCATTGTACTTTTGTTCAGGTAGGTACACCCAAAACTCAGCAGGTAAAAAATAACAATGCAGTAAGAAAAAACGTAATGTTTTTCAATTTTCGCTTCCTATGTATGTAGTTATAATACCCTAGTAGAACCTTTATTATTTTTAAATGTAATTATTAATCAACGGATAGAGTCAAATTCATACAATGTCAACATGTGTTGACATGAAATGTAGTAAAATATAAATACTTAAATCAGAACAAAATACACATACTTACCTTAATAAGACATGGATGTGTTTGTTTGTCCTTCGCATGAACTCCTTCGAAACGGTAAGTCGTAGCGACGTGAAATTTACAATCAACATTTAAAATGCTATTTTTAAATTAACCGCGATATTTTCTTATATTTTTTGGGTATGAAATCGAACTTATTAACGGTAAGTTGTAGCGATGTGAAATTTAAACACAACGACTGTTAAGTAAACAGCATTTATCGATACTATTCCTGGCCGATTACCTTTCGTTCCCATCCTTCCCTTGACCCATCCTTATGGTACCTACCTAACATCAAGAAGATATTCAAAATGAGAAGATTCGGATTTAGAACAAAAACCAAACAACATTTTTGACTTGACATAAAATCGGATACAAAGTAAATGGAATCGTCGCGCGTCGTGGAAAACATTGTTATATTTTTTAGTTCATTTTGTCATTCAATGCCAGAAACTGAAGAACTTTCAGATCATATTAAAGGTAGGTATCCATTCCATGTTTCTATCCTTTCTCAAATATTTCCTAATCACAAAACTAAATTAAATTAGTTTATCATTTACAGTCCGCCTTTTCGTTAACAACGACCATGTTTTGAGTTTGTCCAAATTTTTGCAGACAAAGACTGGATTCAACCCCCTAGGGAGCTGTTAATATTAACATAATACAACAGAGATGAAGAACATTTAAGAGAAGGTAATATAGATGTCTAGGCATCTACAGGGCTTATGACCCGTCATTAGCTGATTTAAGGGGCCACTTTACACACTGTGTAACATTCACTATTCTGTCTATATTTAAACATCTACATTCCTTCAATTCTTCCATCTGTTGACGTTTGTGAAGTTAAAGAGCTGAGACCTTTATTGTTGCGGGTGAGATACATACATTAGTAAAAAAAGTGTTTTCTATTACGTAACATTTCCAACGGTTACCAGACTGATCGTCTTAATTTACCGTAAAAAATGTAATAAAATATAGATGCGCTCTTGCGCAAGAGAAAAAAATATTATGGATTCAAAAATTATTTTTTAAAATAAATTTATTGCATAAAATAAGTAGACATATTTTATTGAATTCTCTCTGTTATTACAGGGAATCTATATAAAAACTAGTGAATAAAAAATGAAAACTGAGTGTTCTCTGTTTAGGATAGTCTCCATCAGGCGCCTTCCGCCCATACATACTGTGGATGCGGCGCATCCCTTGACTATTTGAAAATAATAATACGTAGTTTAATATTAAAAATATCAAAAGAAAATCTTCAAATATTCCTAAAATTATCGCATTCCGTTTTTCCTATATCGACACACTGAATATCAAGGTACCTAGGTCTTGACAGTATTCGTTAGATACGCTGGAATCTGGATACTACTCATTTTGAGTCCATTCCTATTACAAGTGATCGAATTTCCGCGCACGCGCATTAAGGTTCATAGCGTTGTCATATTGCTCTACAAGACTCGTGGAGATAAGAGCATCCAACTCGTGTAATGCAAAAAAACGACTCTTATAAGATATAGCCTAAAGATTTTAATAGCGTATTATTGAAATTTCGCCAAAATTGAAGAACATCCAGAGTTTTAGATACTTATAGAAAACTTATATCTAGTTATAGCAAAATTTTCGTAATATAATACCTCAAGCACACTTCATAAAAGTGATCCTATGCCATATTGATTTTTCATTCTTCATTTTTCATTAGATATTTACCTATATCTATGTAGGTATTATTATGCCTAATAAAAGTAAACTGATTATATTCACCGCATACGCCTGGTCTCCATCTAGCATGGCTCAGTCTGTTCTAAGATGGAGGTTTCTTATCTTTTAAAGCATAAGTAGTTCTATACTAACATAACAATAACAAAACAAAACTAAAAAATCAGAATCGGGTTGTGGTCCTGTGGCTAGTGTCTCGGACTCACGGACCAAAGGTATGTGGTTCGAATCCCACTTAACTTGATTCCCATTTTCTAATGGTGAGTTATTTACAACTCGTTGAAAATGGCCCTCAAAATTAAATATTTGGGTAAATCATAAGAACGCAAAAATTTATTTTAAAAAATCAACAAAAAAAACTACTTAGTTATAAATGCCTAGCTAATCCAATGTAAGAAATCAATAATTGTTATTATACAAATATAAAGTATATATTTGTGCCAAGAATACATGTTACTTAAACATAAATAATTTGGTATAATATATTATAAAAACACAAATACAAAGTAACGAAATACATAAAAATATAAATAAGTAAGCAGATGTTTAAAAATAGTACTTTTATGTTTATTTTTGACAATTGTTTAAAAAAAATCATTTTCAATATTATTTACACAATTTTTTTAAATTTTCAGACTATTTTCTAGAAGTCGTAAATAAATCGTATAATAATAAGTCGTAAGAAATCGAGTTGTGGTAGAGTGTAAATTAGAAATATATGAAATGGATGCTTTTTCTTGGAATTGCTATTAATTTTTAAAACAGTAGTGTAATTGGAAAACGACGTATTCGATAAAAATATTTTCTAAATAAATAATAGCACCTCTGATTAGATTCTTGAAAATCTGCTTAGCAGTCTAAGGGTTAAATGTAAGACCATAAAATGATAAGAAACATATTAAGTTATTAACTATATAATGAAAAGGGTAAAAGAGATAGAAAAAAAAACAAGTTAAATTAGCAACAATATTTTGAATTTGTCTAAATTTTTGTAGACAAGGACTGGATTCAACTCCTAGGGGAGCTGTTAACATTAACGTATTACAACAGAGATAAATAACATTTAGAGAAGGTCATATAGAAGTCTAGGCATCTACAGGGCTTATGACTTGTCATTGGCAGTGTGTAAATTGGCCACATATCAGAAAATGACAGATCATAAGCCCTGTAGACGCCTAGACTTCTATATTACCTTTTTAAAAATATTCTTCATATCTGCTGTAATACGTTAAAGTTGAATTAGATTTTTTCAATGTTAAAATATAATGAGGAAGTTCAGTGTCTTTTTTTAAAATATTTGTCAATAGACTATTGAACTAAGCCAAAAAAAATATTTATATCGTATTATCAGCGCTATGATTTTTTTAATGTTTTGTATATCTGAAATAACTCCGCGTGTGACGTTAGAGGCTCTTCTCTGTCAAGCAAACAGGTTATCTTTCATAATTCCTCATATCATTGGTTGGTTCATATGAAGTGACGTCGTTCAAAGTAGTGCGTTATTATTATTTTTTCGCACATTTTCAAGAAACTTTGAAGTACAATTTACTGCTCTAATTTTTACCGCAGACTAGAAAATATATTTTGTATCCAATTTCCCGTAGGGCTGAAGTTCCTCAATACTCTATTCAAACAACAGTACGGTACATCCCATTTTTCTAGCATAACCAGTGCGCGTACAAAAGTATAAACTTTCTCAGAAAAATGGATAACCCCACCAAAATAATGTAAGTACCTTGCTATTGTTAAATGAAAAATCAACTTCAAACAATTATTTTTACTGCAAGTAACATTCTAATGATATTTTGAGTCATAATTTGCGTATATTTGACTGAAAATATCAAATAGAGAGCTTTAATTTTAAAAGCATGGCGCCAATCTACAGGTTTTTGCAAAAAAATCCTACGTTATCAATAAAATCGCCTACTTTAAAAAGATCGTCGCAAAAGTTATCAACTCGTGCATTATTCATAATCAGATTGCTCACGATCTAGATTGTTTTTACGATAGTGCAAATTTTACCGGACAACTCCTTGTTTGATGCAAACATTTGTAGATATCTGATTGGTAGATTAGCGGCGGCGTTGCCAACTTGGAAATTAAAACATTGCTAATTTTCGGCCAGTTTTCAAAGAGCGAGTTTGCGGCGTGACGTGTTTGGCTGGTTGACATTTGCAGTCCGATCGCTTATTCAAACCAAACGAAATGGCCGGGAATTTGGCTAAAGTAATCGGTGCCAGCGTGAAAGCCATAACATCTACCGGCGTGAATAGCTCTCTCCCCTGCCTGTCTCAAGTCAGAAATTGTAAGTAAATTCATTTTCAATGTCCTCTGTAAGGTTATGTTAAAAACCTTTTTGACACCTTTTGTCCGACGCTGGTAACTTTTGTGATTGGCTGTTTTTAATTGTAATTGAACATCCCGCCAAATGTGTAAACAAATTACTTTAAAAATATATTTTTAATAATCTTATCTTAATTCATCGCTTATTGGTTTAGATTGGCTCATTCGGCTAG
Source organism: Micrasema longulum (assembly GCF_059751315.1). Classification (NCBI taxonomy): domain Eukaryota; kingdom Metazoa; phylum Arthropoda; class Insecta; order Trichoptera; family Brachycentridae; genus Micrasema; species Micrasema longulum. Next base: position 190,300 of record NW_028277604.1, read on the forward strand.
ATATTGATAATCTGTCGTATAATAAAATATCCTATTGGCCGGCATTTAAGTCATTTTTAGACAAAAGAATCCCATCTGTTTTAGCGCTGTCCAAACATTTAAATCAAACAATGTTTTTTATTGATTTTAAGAAATATGATATTTATTTATGTTGACTCAAATGTTTTTTTATGATGCGAATTCGTTCGAAGTTCACCGGGCAAAAATGACTTCTCATGTTTTTACCGAATTATTACTGCTTTAAAAAAGTATATACAAAGACAAGGCTGAATTTCACTCCCTCTTGAAGTCTAGGCATTTACAGGGCTTATGGTATATTACTGGCTTTACACACCGTGTAATTCACCATTAATCCTATGTTAAAACATCTGTTGACTTTTGCGAATTAAAAGACAGTGACATGTCATAAACCCTCTAAATGCCTAGACTTCTAAATTCCCTTCTCAAAAATGTTTTTTCCCTCTTTAGCGATGGATTTCAAACTTAAAAACCGTTGGACATCAACATTTATTTTACTTATTAAGGTGATTTTGAAGATGGCGCTTTTATTATTTTTTTTATTGAAAAATGACTTTTTACGTTTATTTTCAATGGAAATTTTACAAAACTTGGTTTGCGGAAACTTTACACCATATAAATTGTAACAAATACCATAACAATATAATTTATTTCCTTTTCACAAAATGGTGTACAAAACAAAAAATATATATCTTATTTTTTGTATTTTTAAAAAATGGTAAAAGTGTGCCATCTATGAATAATTAGTTTCATATTGTCGTTTAGAATCACCTTAAATAAATAATGTATTTATTCCTAAATTTGTTGAAGGGAATGTGGATGTCTAGGCACTTACAGGGCTTATGACCTGTCATTGCCTGGTTTAAGTGGCCACTTTACACACTGTGTAACATTCGACATCCATATTCCCTGCTCAAAAATGTTTTCCCTCTCTGTTGCAACAAATTTAGATCTAAATAACTCCCTAGCTAGGAAATCCTGCCTGTCTACAAACATTTGGGCATACTCAAAACATCGTGTGTTTATTGTTTAAACCTTACATACTTATCCATATAGATTGTAAATATTTAGATTTTTTATTCATCATTTAATAATTAAGCAGGTGAAAATGAATTATTCTATAAACAGGACTTTACATGACATGTATAAATTTATTTTACCCCTCATAATCTAGTGGTTAGCGTCTTGCTTGCCATGCACGAGGTCTCAGGCTCGATTCACACAAATATTTATTTTTAAAAAAAAAAAATTTTTTTCTGCAATAGATCATAGTCCTTGGACTTGCACCTGATCAGATTTAATCAGATGCTTAAGATGTCTTGCCTTAATGCACCTTTATAACACCTATTCTCCTCTACGGACGCGAATCGTGGCACTTCACTAGAGCCCAAAGCAGCAACATGCTGAGTTTTAAGAATAGGTGTCTCAGAAGAATCTTGGGTGTGCGGTAGTTTGACTTTGTGAGGAATGACGTAATGAGAGAACAGACACAGCAAACTCCGGTGACAACTATCATCAAGCGGAGGCGATACTCTTGATGCCTCCTGAGAGCCTTAACCACGCTTGCCTTCTTTACAAGGCATCAGGTTCTCGGCGTCATGGATGTCCACTGCTGACTGTTCGTGGGCAGTTTATGTCCGAACTTTGGGACGAGGACCTGACTTGGGAGGACGCACAAGAGCTGGCAACCGATAAAGATGCATGAAGGGTCTCTGTGGATACCATAATAATAATATATATTGCTGCTCTTACTATGTGTCATTAATTTTGAAGATGTTTTTAAATTGACTTAAATTTATTTACTTTTTTAAAGATTCGTCTCATCGTTTCTTTGAATCCCTTAAAATATGTACGTGTATATTGATGTTTTTCCTTTAAAAAAAAATGTTATTATTATTTTATTATTACATCTGAGCGTGTTTTTCATTCTTTATTTTAATTCTTAACTTTTAATTACTTTTACAAATTTTCTTCATTTAAAAAACTTTAATTTTAATTTTTAAACAAATTCTATTTATGTTTATTGTCATTCCCTTTTTTGTACTTTAATTAATAACCTTACAAATAATTACTTTATAATATGAAAACTTCACTGGTCCATTAGAGTTAAGTTTAACTGTGTAAAATATAAAACTTTGTAACTGTACTGTATGTTTCCTAAAAAAAGAAAATAAATAAAATAAATAAATAAATAAAATACCATATGCTCCAATTAAGGAGTGGACATGGAATGATGTGATGATATAATTTTATTGAAATAAGATAGTCGTTCAACAAAAAAAAATGTTTTCTATGGAGGTATCAATTTCTATGATTAACTCATTCAAACAAACAAACAAACTAACGCCGTTTTTCCACTGGGGTAATCAAAGAGGATAGAAGGATTATTCCTACTCTTGACATGTCCATCTTCAAGTATTTGATGGACTTGATCGTGCCATGTCTTTCTCGGTTTTGCTCGCTTTCTGTATCCATCAACATTCGCATTGTAGATCCTTTTAGCCGTTTTTTCGCTGTCCATTCGCTCTACATGTCCAAACCGACGCAGCACCCCTTTCTTGATTCTGTCCATAATAAATGCATGTCTCAGCCTTACATAGTTCAGAGATCTCGACATTTGTGCACCTATCGTACATCGTTTTGTCACACAGCACTCACACATTGTGAACTGCTAGATTGCCTCTTGCGATAAACATTTGTTTGCCAAAGTAGATTTCAGTGCACCGTTCACCCTGTTCCCGGCACTCACCCTCCTTTCCATTCCTAGTAAACATACTTCCCAGATACACAAATTCTTCTACCTAATTTAGAATATCTCCATTCTCACTGATCTCACATTTAGTTATATTTTCATCCCTTTCAATTTGTCAACATTCATTAGCAAATCGCCTTTCTTGCATACGTTGTAGACTTTTGTAACCAAGAACTGCAGAACTCCTCTGCTGCTAGCAAGAAGCACGGCATCATCAGCATACAGAAGACAGTTAACAGTTATATCACTCATTTTTGCTCCCATTCTTAAATCTTTCAGTTCAAATAATAAATAATATATATATAAATAATATATATTTCAATTTATTTCAACAGAGAGGGAAAATTTTTTTTTGAGAAGGGAATATGGAAGTCTAGGCATTTACAGGGCTTATGACCTGTCATTGGCTGGTTTAAGTGGCCACTTTACACACTGTGTAACATTCACCATTCTGCCTATGTTTGAACATCCACATTTCCTCAACTCTTCCATCTGTTGACTTTTGTGAAGTAAAAGAGCTGAAACCTTTATCACGTGGGTGAGATTCATCCGGCTGAACCAAATCACCTACTAGGCAACGCCTGAAAACAATTTTTCAATTTTTATACTTCTTCTTTTACCAGGTAGTAATTCAACAATGTTTGATTATGTCCAAATGCTTGCAGACTGGCTGGATTTCCTCCCTAGGGAGTTGTTCATAGCCAATGACAGGTCATAAGCCCTGTAAATGCCTAGACTTCCATATTTCCTTCTCAAAAAAAATTTTTCCCTCTCTGTTGAAATAAATTTAAATATGAACAACTCCCTAGGGAGGAAATCCAGCCAGTCTGCAAGCATTTGGACATAATCAAACATTGTTGAATATATATTTCATTCGCATGAAGTGAAGTGCAGGTGATCAGTCTTCAGATTAAAAATTCTTAATTCTTTCTGAATTATTATCTAAAAATAGTTTTTTTTACACATGCGATATTAATTTAATTTTTTGAATTTTAATTTTTCAAACCTATGAATGTAAAAACATTATTAACTCAGAACTGCAATTTTTGCAGTTGCAATAGTCTTGCATCGGCATTGCAAAACACTATCTTTATGGGATATTATTACGACATAATATAAATATAATCCTTGACATAAATATTTCCGCAAACTTGCAGTATAATTATTCATGTCAATATTATTATATAAGATTACAAAGTTGACCTGATAATATAAAAATCACATAATCGAGTCACTGAAAATAACCTTTTATAATATCTGATGGAATCCATCTCCTTCACCAGTGTCACCAGAAGTCAAAATCTGCTATTTATTAAATCTTCTAATAGCTACTTTTGTTTTTATGCCCCAATGTCCAGAATGTATAGTTTAGTCCTCACATAGTTTATTCGGAAAAAAAATAATAGTATATATTATTCCTCCAAGCATATCTATCGGCTGCCAGCTTTTGTGCATCCTCCCAAGTCAGGTTCGCGTCCCGGAGTTCTGACACAAACTGCCGACGAACAGTCAGCAGCGGACGTCGAAGACGTCAAGATTCTGATGCCTCGTAAAGCAGGCAAGCGCGGTGAAGCCTCTCAGGAGGCATCCGCATCACATGGCCGAGCCAACCGTATCGCCTCCGCTCGATGACAGTTGTCACCGAAGTTTGCTGCGTCCGTTTTCTCATTACTTCATTCCTCACAAAGTCAAACCACCGCACATCCAATAACTCGGAAGTTTGCTCTTTTGGGCGCTAGTGGGGTGCTACAGTTCACATTTGTAGAGAATAGGTGCAGGGGTTATATAAGCGGGATTTGGTTTTCACTGAGTAAATATCCGATCTCCAGACTGCCTTCATACTGTTGAATGTGGCGCCTGCTATTCCTAGCCACACTCCCAGTTATTTTTGAAAGCTGCCATGATATAATAACATCAAAAGATAAGGGTTAAAGACAGTCCAGATAAGTTTTATCTAGGTAATTTAAGTTAGTACCAAACGTATTCAATAAAAAATAAAATAAAAAACTAAAGATAAACAGAGTAGAAATAAATGTGTTTGTATATAAATTACCTTAAATTAATACTATTACTCAATGAGAAAACGGAATAAAGAGGAATGGAGGATAGATTAAGGAAGAGAAATGAAATGTTTCTCTAGACGTCATTTATACATGATTTAGACGTGCGGCGAGATAAGGGTGCTTGTTAATTTAATTAATGGATGCATCGAGAAAATAGGAAACTGGATGGCTGAAAATAGACCAATATTTAACCCATCTAAAACGGAACAACTATGGTTGGCTTCAGCCAGACGACAGAATTTGGTTTAAGATACTGCACCACCCGATGTAAGGATTACCGCTTTACCCTCCATTCAACTACTGGCAGTCTTCCTTAATTCTGACCTTTCTCTTGACGCTCAAATTAGTAGAACGATAAGCTCATGCTTCTTCCAGCTGAGACAAATTAAATGCATATGCAAAAATTCTCGGGTCTCGGGTTCGATTCCCGACATGGTTGATATGGAATATTTATTGAAAAATTGAAAAGGGTGTTTTCGCGCCAGAATATTTCATAGTCCCTGGACTGGCACCTGAAGCGTAAGACTGATCATCTTACCTTCATGTAACAAAATGATCAAGATACGCTGTGATTGGTGCACCAATGCAGTGCCCTATGCACCGTTAGGTGTAAAAAGAGGATGATGATGTGGGGACATTTTCAACTAGCCTGAAATAACTGTGACTAAGAATGAGAATTAATTGTATTTTTAATGGGTTATAACCTCTGACCAACGATCCGTCGGTTCGCGACGCTACCACGGGACTCTGTCGACCGGGTTATCCCCGTTGTGTTTATTTTACGTTTGAAGATTGGCATTATAATTTTTTTTAATGTGTTTATACACATATATTTTTTAATATATATTTTTTACAAATATAATTTTTATTCAAGTATTAAATTACTTCAGTGTGTAAACTAATTCAACTATGACAAATTGAGTTCATAAATTATATTTTTATCTGTGACATTTGTGCTCTAAAACTGGTTCAGTCGAGTACATTTTTAATATCCGGTATTTCTTTATCTAAAAACATCTGCTGTTTTTTATAAATTTTCGATGAAATATATATATGATGTGTAATAATTCTCTAGAGAAGCCCTTAAATTCTATAGCATAGAACAAAGGCGTTTCAAATTTTGGTGTTTTGAGTTTAACAACAAACGTGTAATGGACGGTTTCGGTTTGAGCTTGCAATTCTCAACCCAAATATCTACTGTTGTATTGCTGGTATCCTGTAGCTAACTTTGTGGTCAATAATCATGGAATGTTTTTTCTCCGTATGGGCCACTCTATTAGCTTATTACTCTAAGATATATATTACAACAAAAACAACAAACCATCACGCTGTTTAGCCGTAGGGGTAGACAGAGAAGATAGAACGCCATATTACTCTGTCTTTGCATACTGACCTAGATTCCTCTACATTCATACATTTTCTCGTGTCTTGTCTATCTTCAAGTATTTGTTGGATTTGATAGTGTCATGTCTTTCTCCGTCTTCCTCGTTTTCTGCAGCTTTCAACATTCACATCGTAAATCCTTTTAGTCGTTCTTTCGCTGTCAATTCACTCTAAATGTCAAAACCGACGCAGAGCTCCTTTCTTGATTTTGTCAATAATGCTTATCTCAGTCTTATGTAATAAACAGATGTCGACATTTGTGCATCTATTGATTTTTCGCAATATAGTCAATAATGTATTTAAAAGGTTTTACCAGTATATCGATGATATAATAGTAAAAAACATTTTTTATCTTTTATATATCCCAGGATAGGATTTGGTCCCCTTTAGGAATGCTCCTCATCGGCTCCTGTCTCTGGTCATCCTTCTCTTGTTTTGGCTCTCTCCTACCCTACTCCAGTCGTCGTCCTCTCGATCTATCCTTATCTTCTCTTTGAAATAAATCTTTTGGCCACCTCTATGATGAAGGGTTTGAGTCCGTAGGCCAAAAAACTTTTGAAAATATTGTATTGTAATTTTGTTCATTTCGTCTTACAGATGGCGCCGCTAAGCGCGTGGAGGCCGCTAACCCCGTGGTGGAGATGGACGGTGATGAGATGACCAGAATTATCTGGGAGAAAATCAAGGAAAGGCTCATCTTCCCCTACGTCAAGGTAATTGACATCAAATGCATCAAAGCCTTTGCCATGTATGTTTCACATCAAAGTTGCTATGTATGTTTCACATCAAAGTCTATGCTATGTATGTTTCACATCAAAGTTGCTATGTATGTTTCACATCAACGTTGCTATGTATGTTTCACATCAAAGTTTCTATGTATGTTTCACATCAAAGTTTCTATGTATGTTTCAAATAGATAGCCCCCATAGGAAATAATCCCAGGATCGTGGAGGCCAATTAGCGGAACCATTTCTGGAAATAATGTCGCCAAACTTGTCACTCAGTAAATTCATGCTTTCACGTAGAACCCTGTTTATTTAAAGAACTGAACACTGATTTTTAAAGTGATTTTTCACAATTTGCAAGCATTCAAGCAGAGCACAATTATAAAAAAAAACTGTCATCATGACTTTGACAAGAGACAGTATTATTTATCAATATTTCTATCTACAAAAAAAAACCCTCATCATATAAATATGTAGGTGAATATTTTATCTATCGAGTCTCGGAGAAGATACAGATAATATTATTGTTATTGGGACTGGGGTATCTAATCTAGTCCGCAGTGGGGTCATTGCCATACCATAATAATCACAGGGATCAAGTCTATTCTGAGTGATTAACGTTTTTCTAATAATCCATTTAATTTTTTTAAAGAAATATTTGTGTTCTGAATATTTACTCAAATACTTCAATTTTAAGGTCATTTTCTAATCATAAATACCTAACTGTGATAGAAAAATGTGAATCAAATGCGGCAGAGTGGAGTTTGTTTATTTTTCCAGTGGCTCGATTTATTTAGTGAGTAGGGAGCGATAGATTCTGAAACTTCTAGATGTAGGTTCTGCAGTGCAGATGAGGAAACACCTATACACATTCTTTGTGAATGTGATGCTTTACATCATAAAAGGAGCCTCATCCTCGGGGGACCATCGGTCAAACCTGAGGATGTTAAAGAGCTCGCCCCCTACCTAATAGCCCGATACTTTTTTGATCTGGGCTTGGAGGGGGAGATTTAGCAAAATGTAAACTCTCGCCTTTCACACCGTAGCCAGGCTCTTTATAGACCCGGGCTTGGAGGGAGAGAATTATTCACGGGGAATTATCACGACAGATCTTCACAGGTCGCAGTGACGTCAGGAGCTTACGTCAGAGATGTCAGAGATAATCTGGTCCATGTAGCTTAAACGGGGTCATCCTCTGTAATTTGTGTAATGAGATATATTTTTAAAATGACTGATTTATTAATAATAATAAATATGGTTTATGAACAAAAATAACAATTTCTTTATCAACTACATACACACTTATTTAATCTGGATCATGTCTAGTCTGCCTAATTAGGTACAACCTGTTTAAGACAGACATTTTTATGCAAAATAAACCATTTTAATACTACAATGTTTGAGTATGTCCAAATGCTTGCAGACTGGCTAGATTTCCTCTCCTTCCTCTTCCTTTATATAAACAACTCCCTAGGGAGGAAATCCAGCCAGTCTGCAAGCATTTGGACATACTCAAACATTGTTGGATTACTACCTGGTAAAAGAAGAAGTATAAAAATTGGAAAATTGTTTTCAGGCGTTGCCTAGTAGGTGATTTGGTTCAGCCGGATGAATCTCACCCACGTGATAAAGGTTTCAGCTATTTTACTTCACAAAAGTCAACGGGTGGAAGAGTTGAGGAAATGTGGATGTTCAAACATGGGCAGTATGGTGAATGTTACTCAGTGTGTAAAGTGGTCACTTAAACCAGCCAATGACAAGTCACAAGCCCTGTAAATGCCTAGACTTCCATATTCCCTTCTCAAAAATGTTTTCCCTCTCTGTTGAAATTAATTTTAATTTTAATACTACCTACTAGTTAATTTATTATACAGTTATACATTATTCATTTATATCATTTATTATTTAAGAATGTTTTTGAATAAATTTTCTGATTTGTCTCTACCTAAACCCAGTAACCAAATTTTTACAAATTTATTTAATTGAATCCGGGTCATAGTTTTGCAATGTTCGGGTAGTAAATTGAATGTTTCGGGGCCCAGAAATCTGAAAGTCCTTTGCCCGAATTCAGAGTTTGCGGTAGACCCCATGACCCATCCTCTAGTTTGGCTTCTGATGGTGTGGGAGTGTGCCTTTTGGGATTCGGTAGAATAATTTGCTTTCACAAACATTATTATTCTAAAAATATATAATTGCCTTATATCTAAGATCTCAAATTCCTCAAATAACTTGACGCTATTGATTGTATGTTTTGTGCCGTCAGGTGGACTGCAAGTATTATGACCTGGGGCTGCCACACCGTGACGCCACAGATGACCAGGTCACTATAGACTCGGCTCACGCCATCCTGAAGTACAACGTCGGCATCAAGTGTGCCACCATCACTCCCGATGAGCAGAGGGTCGAAGGTACGCCATACCATAAAAGAATATTCATAGAGAATTCATTCAACTTAAACAGTTACCAAATTTATTTATGGCATCCATTCCCAAATATAAGAAAAGTATTCTGTTAAGTATAATTCATCAGAATTATTTGCTCCAACTTAGTATGGATTTTCTAACAAGACAGGGCAAGTTCACAGACACGAGTCGTTCCTTGTTTTGTCACTTTGTGTACATACTATATCATGATTAAAAAATAAAAATATAGTTATTGTAACTCAGAGGAAAATATTTTTTGAAAGGGAAGATGGAACATAATTAAATATTTGTATGCAACCACTTTTCGACTATTCTATGTCTACCAATTTCTAGACGTACCCGTCTCTTCCTCGGGACACCAATTTAAACCCACATGCCATGCGTTTAGAAGGCAACCCTTAATTGCACTGATTAAGTTGTGAAATTGTTTGAAGGTGTGGGAGAAATATTTGAAAAAAGAGGGATGGGCGTGAGTTTAACAGGTATAGGGTGACCATTACAATGGAACATCAATGAAAGGTGGTTTGATTATTGATCAAAGGAACATTATTTTTTTAAAGCCTTTCACCTGTGAAATATTTCCACATTATTTACTTTTAATCCTTTATTATTTGTATGTAAGATTTGAATTCCTGTATCTTTATTTAAATCATGATTAAAATTAATTATGTGATTTGCAAATTTTGAGAAATTGTTATTGTGAAGACACCTCATGTGTTCTTTAGCGAAAAATAATGTTACTTTGGTCAATAATCACGCCACTATGTTATTGCTTAAAAAACTTTAAAAACATATCTTTTTTCATACTGAAATATGCTTTTTGTTATTATTTATTATTGAATATCAAATTGTTGAAATTTCTTAAAGAATCTCGTATTTAATTCATTTTGTTAAAAAGCTGTCTTTTTGCATAGGCCCCTTATGGGAGAGTAATATAGAAAATACTGTTTATTATTTTATTCATTTTTTTGTTTTTATTTATCGTTTTTTTAATTTCTAAGATTTCTAATATGTAAGCTTAGGCCTTCTAATCACTCAAATCATCCAATGACATTTGTGTGCAGAATTCAAGCTGAAGAAGATGTGGCTGAGTCCAAACGGGACCATCCGTAACATCCTCGGGGGCACCGTGTTCAGGGAGCCCATCATCTGCCAGACCATTCCCAAGCTGGTGCCCGGCTGGACCAAGCCCATAGTCATCGGGCGCCACGCCCACGGCGACCAGTACAAGGCCCAGGACATGATTGTGGGGAAACCCGGCAAGGTAAATTATCCACTGTCCAAATTGGACCATATTACGAATAAAACAATAAATATCCGTACCTCAGAGGCAGACGGATGCAAATCCAAACGTAAAATGTTTAAAACATGCCTAAAGAAACTACTTTCTCTAAGTTATTTCTAATTACTTATAGCATTAATTTGTATTTTCAGTATCTTTACACATTGGTTCTTTCATTATAACATTTACAATTTTTCAAAATCAATGGACAAGATCATAAACTGGGTACGAAAAATTGAAATGTCATTTCATCAAAGTCTGCCTCAGAGGTACAGATATTATGTATCTGTTCTAACTCTTCGAGGCACAGCTTTTTATTTTAATAAAATATAATAATTTGCTCTTATTTCTTTGGTTAGTGAGTGTAAAAAATATAAATGGCATTTTTTAACATTTACATTTTTTACATTTTTTTTGCACCACAACAGGCCAGGAGGCCTAATTACAGTGGTAAATTACATCACAGAGCACCCAGGCTTGAGAAAAATCACATTTTGATTTTTGTGTTCTCACTGGGAATCGAACCCAGAACCTTCGGTGCGTGAGTCAAGCGTCTTGACCACTACACCACGGAGGCCTCTTAGACTCCCTCTATGCCAGTTTTATACCTTTTTTATACTACTGCTTCAAAGAGTTAAACTTTCAGAACTAAATTCCTATGGATGAAAAAACATTTTGCAATTTGTATGCACTAAATCAATTATTTGAAAATTTTTGGTATTTTTTTATTTTTAAGACGAAAGAATCTAAAATCAAAGATTTTCATAAATTATAATCAGTGCACAATAGTGTTAGCTACTAAAAGCATGTGTCGTATCAGCACATTGGTTTTATATTTTTGTGTAACTACTATGGCAAAGGTGTTTAGTAAGATTTGCATGTTAGTTTAATTGGTGTCCCGATAAAAAGACGGGTATGTCTCGAAACCGGTAGACATAGAAAATTCGGTAAGTGGTTACATACATTTAGCAACATTTAATAAAATGTTTGAATGATAGCACTCGGGCTGAAAGCATTAAAGTATTTTTTTCCACACAATGGCGTTTACCTGCCTTTCATTAATTAAATGTGATTTTTTCATCAGGTGGAGATGGTGTTCACAGCCAACGACGGCTCCGTCCAGAAGCAGTTGCTGTTTGACTTCAAGGGAAACGGAATAGCGCTGGCCATGTACAACACTGACGAGTCTATCAAGTCCTTCGCTCACGCTTCGTTCCAGGTAACTTCACTTCTATTATTCTCCTGGATTACCTACGATTAATTCATTACAAATTCACTCTTAGAAAGGCAAAAAATGTGTGGATTTTATCTAAAATTTTAAAAAGAGGAAAATTTTTGAGAGTTTCAAAAAGTTGTCGCTGTTCACTTTAAAAAAAATTGTAAAATATTAAAAAATATAGCAAGTAAAGAAATTTCCAATCAAATCGTAGATAGAAAAATAAATCGATCCGGGAAAGACAGTCGAGTTGAATCCAGATTAAAATTTTGGTTCAGCAATGTTCGTGAATATATATTTTTTTATTCTCTGCTTAATGTTGTCAAAAGTTACAGGTCCCATAGTGATCGCATTAAGCAGGTTCCGCTGTACATATGTTTGTGTTATTAATTTGTCATGTTTTTCATCATAGGTGGCTCTCCAAAAGAAGTGGCCCCTATACCTGTCCACCAAGAATACCATCCTGAAGAAGTACGATGGTCGCTTCAAGGATATCTTCCAAGAAATTTTTGAAGAGTAAGTGACCCGAATTTCAAAGACTTTTCGTGCCGCTTGTATATTTCGTTCCATGTCCAGCCAATCAAAAATATTTGTTCCTTAAAAAGAGATTTGATTCTCTATGTTGATATTTATATTGTAATAGTCATTTTAATGGTAGATAGGATGACAAATTCTTTCGTTATTATGAACGAAATTGTCTGTTGGCAGGACGTACAAGAAGGACTTCGATGCCGCCAAGATCTGGTACGAGCACCGACTGATCGATGACATGGTCGCTCAGGGTCTGAAGAGCTCCGGAGGATTCGTGTGGTCCTGCAAGAACTACGATGGAGATGTCCAGTCCGATATTGTTGCTCAGGTAAATAATTACACAACTCTTAAGAGAAAAAAATTCTTCACATTTTGTATATATATATTTTTTTTTATTCAGATAACAAATATAAATACAATAATACTACAAAATACAATTTTTACATGAATTAAATACAAATATTTACATTAACGTTTCCCATTACGTAAAAGAAAAAAACAATTCTTGTGTACATAATGGGGAGACATCTTACAATAGTTTGTTTATTTTATTTTTGATAATTAATATTTTTAGGATAGCATACATAAATTCAAAAAAAACTTATGAACGGTGTTTTTAATCAGTACAACACAAAGAGGAATTATAAATGTAACTTTTTACTTCTTTCTTATAAATATATTGTATTCCTGACTGTACTTTTTATTTTCTTTGTTAATTTTTTTATGTTCACTTTTACATTTATGTAAAATTACAACAAAAAAACACAGAAATGGCAGCTATAAATGTTCGTTAAGTAGAAATGTTCAAATTATCTTTAAAATTACAACCAATATAATAATAATCGTATGCTTTAATCTATTAATTTAACTTACCAACACGTTGGTATAGTGATAGAGATTAGATACTAACTTCAGACGCAGTTGGAATTGCAATTTTTTCTGGCCAAGAATTGGTATAATGATTGGATTACTCTTATTCTCATTCTTATGGGTGGGGAAGGTCAGTGCTATACAAGCTCCTAAAGTCACTGCAACCTGTGAAGATCTATTGTGACAGGTCCACGTAAATAGTTCTCGCCCTCAAACCCAGGTCTATAAAGAGCCCGGCTACTGTGTGGAAGGCGAGAGTTCTCCTTTTGCTAAATCTCCCCCTGCAAGCCCAGATCCGTAAAGCATCGGACTATTAGGTAGGGGACAAGCTCTTTAACATCCTCAGGTTTAACGAGTGGTTCCCCGAGGATGAGGCTCTTTTTATGATGTAAAGCATCACATTCACATGTATATTGGTGTTTCCTCATCTGCATTGCAGAACCTACATCTAGAAGTTTGGGAAAGATTCTTTCTTGCAAAGTGTTTGTTCAATCTGCATTGCCCTGGGCGGGTTGAGCTTTATTAGATCGAAAGTAAACCTTTGTGAGTACCTTTTTAGATTAGAGATTAACTTCAGACGTAGGCTTGCACACTTTCATTACTTTTGAGTAATCAGATTTATTTTTTACTTTCTCATAAGTATTCGTTACTTTCTGTCGACGAGGAACTGATCTGAATTCAGCGATAGTATCTGAATTTGGCGAGTAAAAAATACCATATTACCGAATTCCGAACCGAGTAGTAACGAATTCTTCGATTGAATCCACGATTCTAGTAGTATTATGAATATCGTTACTCAATACTTCAAGAAGTAACGAATGGAAGGTAACAAATTACTGCTTTTTTTAACACCTCTACTTCAGACTCTTGAGCTGTCAAAAACATGAAAATAGTGGCAATGAATATCCGCAAAACACAATAAACTGTCTTTCAAGCTACAAATTTCTCTGATCAAAAAGTTTGTATAATGATAGAGACTAATGTCTGACTGTTGATCTGTCAGTTTTCAGTGCGGATCGCAAATTTCTCCGACATTGAATGTGGAAACAAAAATGTAAAACTCGATTTTAAATGCACTAACAAATTCCAAATTGAATGAGACTTCAAATCACCTAAATCACTAGAAATGGCGCTATATGAGTTATCCATAACTACAGTAGTCTACTTTTTAAATTACACAACTTCACTCGGGTATCGAATCTGGTATCCCCGCAATACGGAGGTAACCAAAGTTGAAAGATTGGAATGAAAATAATGTAGAATTAACCCGACTTGAATTTTCCCAGGGCTACGGCTCCCTGGGCATGATGACCTCGGTGCTCATGTGTCCCGACGGCCGCACGCTGGAGTCGGAGGCCGCGCACGGCACCGTGACGCGCCACTACCGCGAGCACCAGCGCGGCCGGCCCACGTCCACCAACCCCGTGGCCTCGGTGTACGCGTGGACGCGCGGCCTCTCGCACCGCGCCAAGCTGGACAACACGCCCGAGCTTAACAAGTTCGCCCTGGCCCTCGAGAAGGTAAGCTTTGAACCCTATTTATCTCACGCTCACCGCTCACTCTACCTACGCTAGCGTAAACATTTTATCAACAATGTATCGAGTATGTTTCGTCTGAGCCGAATTTTCAGACAAAATTGACTGACACTACGGCAGAAACGGTAGATCTCTTTGTACATACACTACGCACACAGATGCGCATCTACTATCATCCCCCAGGGAAATGTGAACCAAATGTTTTTACAGTTATGTATTAGGAAAAGGACAATAGACCCTACCTAAAACAGGGACCCTTCGAGTTCGAGTATCGTCTATCATCTTGTAACCTTAAAAATAAATTAAGGAATGCTATCTTTGTTTAGTTTTTTTATCGTTAACTTTTTGTGCTGTTACATGTTCACCCAATTACCATACTTACATAACTTGTGTTGCTAAAATTCCACTCGTCGATGCGCTTTGTAGCTGCAAGACTTTTTGTGATGTTAGCTATCATATTATATAAATCATATCATGTTAGCTATCATATTATATAAATCATATCATGTTAATGTTATCAACTATCTAAATTTAGTAAATGGGGTCCAGAATTTCAACCGTCCATGCGCTCTCAGTAGCTGCAAGACTTGTTGTAATCTAACTTCTATTTTTATAAATTTGTTTTTTATTTAGTTTTTTAAAAATCACTTAAATTCTAAACTTCATTGTCAAATAAAATAAAATAAAAAATGTAAATAGGGGCTAGATTTCATACTGTCCATGCGCTCTATAGCTGCAAGACATGCTGTAATCTAGCCCCTATATATCATAATTGGAGACGAGGAACTAGAATCCCAGCCGTCCATGCGCTCTGTAGCTGCAAGACGTGCTGGGATATTTATTTATTGTGCAGCGCCCATTAGGTGATTTTCACAAAAATGGCGCTATATAAATTATCCAAACCGAAATTGGCCAAAACCGAAACATAGGTCGGTCAGTAGTCATTATACGCCAATGGCTCTAGCTAGTAAAACCATACAAAGTCTAAATATGCTTTCAATTCCAGGCGTGCGTAGACTGCGTCGACAGCGGGAAGATGACCAAGGACCTCGCCGCCGCCATCCACGGCCTCCCCAACCTCAAGGAGGGCATGTACCTCAACACAGAGGACTTCCTGGAGGCCATCGCTTCGCAGCTGGACCACAACCTCGCCCGCTAAGTACCTCACTGCCGACCAGTAATGATAAACAGGAACCAAATAAAGACAAACTTGTTCGTAACATCACCCAGTGAGAATCATCAAATGTGGCGTAGCTCAATCATCTTTTGCGCGAAGGCACGGTGATCAGTTATACGCTTCAAGTGCCAGTCAAAGGACAGCGAAATATTGCTGTAATATTTCATGTTGACCCTCCCAGGAATCGAATCCAGGACCTAAAACAGGGTATTCGCCTCCTGGGTATATTGGTTGGCGCGTTCACCTATTTATTTTGAAGTACAAAAAATGTCCTCATGGATAATTGTCTCGAAAGTCCGGTTAACATGATACTACTCGATTCATTGTATTTTTGTTCCATTTATCATTATTTGTTTGGTTTCTACAATATATCTAGTAAAATATTGACCTATTTTATACACGCCGTGATTTAATGAGATTTCCACATCACGGAATATAGTTTTATACAATTTTAAATCAATTTTACTTTAATATTGAATCTAATTATTTTGTACAAATAATATTGCAAAAAAAAAAATATGTGTTGGTAAACTCGCAACTCTTAAATAGGCTAATAATAAATATTTTAAATATTCTTGAATAATAAAATTTCATTGTGTTACTTCAATGTTTACGCTATTTTTTATAAAACTGGAACAGATTTCATAAGAATTATATTTGCATATCAAAATTTATATTTATACATGCATGTATATTAAATTTTGAAGTATTGTAGTGGAAAACAATTAAATTTGATTTTTCCTTGCGAAATGTGGTCAAATGAAGGCGAAACATCGTGTATACAATTCGCAAATAGGAAAATTTAAAAACACCAAAGTGATTTTTGTATGTTACACTTTTTGGTTGGTATAACTTTCTTTGTGATTTATTTCCCAATGATTTTTTAAACTCATTTATATGGCGAAGATATGCTAGTATTAAATACTTAGGTAAATTGTGAGATGCAACTATTTTGCATCAAAAAAACATTATTTATAAGGATACAATAGTTTCCATTTGAAAGAAATACTGACTGAATGGTATCGTAAAAGGAAGCAAAAAAACCTTGATTCTACAAACTAGAATGTTTGAAGTATTTTGTGTTGTGAAAACATTAATTAAATCATTTCTGCCTGACTTATTTATGTAAAATATGATCCGATGTATTTTTTACGTTGTTTCTTCAATGTTTATTTTTCTAATAAATATTTCATACATTGTATGGACTGGATACGCTGTGATTTTATTTATTTTACTCCCTTACGTTATACTATGGTAACCTGTGTTCCTTTTTAAAAAAATAAGGCTCTACTGAGTAGATCAATTGCGACGTGGCCCCCGTAACTTAATTATCGCTCTTCAAGCCCTAGGTCTTTAGAGGGCCCGGGCTACTGAGCGGGTTTCGAGTGCTCTCATATCTATTGCTAAAATGTCTTCCTCAAAGTCCTAAGTACTTTAAAGTATTGGGTTATTGTTACAAAAATTATTACATAAATATAAATTTCAATAAACATCTGGACAACACGCTTTTTATGGTATTATAAATCTATGCCATATCTCGCAGCAAGATCGTTCAAATAATGCACCAAAAAATATCAAATATATTTTAATTACCTTAAATATAAATTTAATACACATAAAATCTAATTTTACTAAAAATATTACATAAATGAAACATATTAGATAGATAAACATTCCAACAGAGATGAAGAAACTAGTTTACGGGGCCTAATGACTTGTCAATGCCTGGTTTCAATGATAACATTAGTTAGTGTATAAACACTGTGTAATATTTACCATTCTGCCTATGTGTGAACATATGAAACATAACAGGCGGAGGCGATACGGTTGGCCGGGCCATATGCTACGGAATGCCTGTTGAGAGCCTTAACCACGCGCGCCTACTTTACAAGGCGTCAGGTTCTCGACATCCTGGACGTCTACTGTCGACTGTGCATCGGCAGTAGACAAACCTGACTTAAGAGGATGCACAGAAGCTGGCAGTTGATAGACCTGCCTGAAGACTCTTTGTGGAAACCTTATGCTCCAATAGAGAACGGACATGGAATGATGATGATGTATGGACATCTGTATTTCTTCAAATTCCCTTCAGTCTATTGATTTTTGTAAAATAAAAGAGTTGAATCCTTTATTAACGGAAACAAGATTCTCCCTTCTCAAATTAGTTCTGCACGTCTGTTGAAATATTTATCCTGACAAAATCCCTAATATTCGAGGGTATTAGAAGCAAACTTGGAAATCTCCATTGAAGGAGTTACGGAGATATTTGCAAAAAACTTTGAAAAAAGAGTTGTGAGATTTGTAATTATGCTTCACCAACTCAATGGAGAATGCTAAGTTTGCGGTGTCAAGTATAATTGAAATCTGTTTTTGAAAGATTCAGAGACGGTTTTGAATTACACTATTATTTAGGTAGGTAGGTTTTAATGTATAGTTTAATTTGGCATCAACAACTATAGTAGGGCCAATTTAATAGGTCACATTTGACACTTCATTAAAATTCAACAACATAACCTTGTAAGAGCGGTAATAAAATATTATTTATTTTTTCGAATTTAGAACTGCACAATTGCTTAACTTTTTTCAATTACGATTACATATTTATTGTAATAATGACAAAAGAAGGTAATTTTACAATTTACTTTCACTAATAAACTGTTTCTGTTCTAAACGTCGTTACAATGTTGCATCAGTGAACCCTTTTTCTTTTTAAACACTAGGGATGTTACCCAGAAAAATTGAATGTTGATAATTTTGTTAAACTACATACTTATCTTATTTTGTTCCTTAAATTTACGATAGAAAATAATAATGGGACAGGGATTCGACTTATGATTTTTAAAATAAAATTACAGTACCTATAAGTACTTTTTCATAGCAACTGAATTCAATTCACATATATTATTTTTGAAGTCCGAATCGATTCATTCACTTTAATCGATGTTTTTAAGCAGGTTACCTCACTATGGAGCTAAAACCGACAAATGTCAAATGTGACCTATTAAATTGGCCCTACTATAATTTTTCATTTTTGGTGGAGATTACTAAGTTTGCTTCTAATACCCTCAATTAAATTCAGTTTTTGTCCAGAAATATTTGGACATATTAAAAATCACAGAGTAATAATGCTTCACAGCTGTAGAGACGGCATTTCACTCTATTACATAAACCAAAGCGTTGCTTGGTTTTTGGTTTAACAACAGACCTGCAAACAGACGGTTCCCGAGTACCTATGGCCCATTTTTTGCTGTAAACTATAGCTATCGATAATCCTAGAATGTTGTTTGTCAATATGGGCGGGCGGCTCTACAGCAATAGCACCTTATTGCTCAAGTTTAAAATAGTATATTTTTAGCATCAACCACTTTTTTATGCCAACTAATGATAAGGACAGAGCCGGACTTACCACGGGTTCAGTTGGCACAAAAGAACCAGACACTTGCTTACAAGGGGGGGGAGAATAATATACTCGTGATTTACAAACCTGTACATTCCTGTCCCTTTTCAGTAAGTGACAGGGTGCTGGATACGTTTCAAGTCAAATGACGCCGGTTACGACGAAAATATGGCGGAAGCTAAACACATTTATAATTTAACGTAGTTATGCAGAAAGCAGCCAGCCATAGATTATTAACACTGAGATAATACCACATTTGTGAAAAGTGTGAATAATCAAATCTACGCAACAGTTGGAAAGTGTTTTACTTTGACAAATGATAAATAATGCATACATTTTTTTTTTATAGTACAAACAAGAATTCAAGTATGTATTTGACCAGTTTTAATGATTTGCGAAGTCTGGCTAACCACAGAACTTAAGATGTGCATTTTGCAGAAAACAGCCAGCCCTAGTAAAACTCTGATGTATGTTGTGTCATTATGTATTGAACATATTATTATACAAGTGTTCATTAAACCCTGTCACATCTGAAACCACGATGATCAGTATGAGCAAGAAGACATATTGGCACATTAAAATATTTTTTTAGAATGAATAAAATTTTAAAAAATAAAATATTTAAAAAAGCAAATGGTTGCTTACTCCTGCAGGGGAGAAACGAGGAGGGGGAGGGGGGAATCTGATACTGCGCTGCGCTCCCCTCACTTCTTCCCTGCAGAAGTAAGCAACCATTTGTTTTTTTTATTAAATATTTTACTTTTAAAAATATTATTTGTTCTAAATATTTTTTTAATATGCTAATATGTCTTCTTGCCCATACTGATCATTGTGGTTTCGGATGTGAAAGGGTTTAAAGAACACCCTGTATATTTATATTAGGGTACTTTTAAAGAATCACTTAATTCATTTGTTACAGTAACTTACGCATAATATAAATAATTATATTATGCGTTAAAGGAATTTTGGTGATTTTTCAATTTACCACACAACCTAAAATATGCATTTTGCAGAAAACAGCCAGATCTCATTCAAACTTTGAATGTATGAGGTGACATTTTGTATAAAAACATATTTTTAATGAATTTAAAAAAAAAAAATACTTTCATTTTTATTCGCCTTAATTTATTTAAGAGAACTAGATTTGTGGAGGCATTAATCTTCCCATCAGCATCTATACCGTAAGATTTTTCTAGTGGTGCGGGTGTTTTCTGCAAATAGAGAAATGTAGTTTTTGTGATCAAAACTACTTTCAAAAGGTGATTATTACAGTTTTTTGTATGAAAGCGACCTGGCTGTTTTTAGCAGAACATGAAATTGACCTCAGTGCACCCAATAACACCAATATTTATTTTTTCAAAATTGTGGACGAAATTTCTGCATTTCTACATTAAATTAAAATGCATTTTCACCGAGAAATGTCAGAAGATAACTTCAATCTATTTAATACAATATTATTGTCAACTAACTACTGTATCACAGTGGTACATGTATATTTTGAATAATGATAATTAACAGTTATTACAAAAAAACGTATTGAAGATCATAAAATAATATTTATAATGACATATTCACAAAGAGAACATAAAAACAAGGAGTGATGGTTTTGTCAAATCAAAAATGATACATGACGAACACATTTACAATAAAAACTAATAAGGAAATAAATCTAATTAATTTAGTATTGGATTATAATTATTATATCATTTCAATGAATTACTTATAAAGATAAACATAAAGGATGGCGCAGAGAGGCCAGCAGGCTGTTTGTTTGTTTTTTTTAAAAGACATACATGTTAGCGATCTTATAATTTACCTAAATACTTGCATTTTGGGGGCCATTTTCAACGAGTTGTAAATAACTCACTATTAGAGAATGGAAATCAAGTTGGGCTTGAGTGGGGTTCGAACCTCGGACCTCTGATCCACGAGTCCGGGACTAGCGACAGGACCACAACCAGATTCATTTTTGAATGTCTAGCTCCTTTTACTAATCAAAATTTGTTTAACTCCTTTATTCTGACACATAAATATTTTTCATCTTTCCTTTCCTAAGCATTATTGTCAAAATTATAATAATATTGAACAAACTTTTGTAAATTAAATGTTATTGACAAAATTATTGAATCAAAAGATGAGTGTCAAAATGGTGAGAATCCACACATTTATGTATTTATAATAAAGATACCACTCTCAAAGATGTCGCAAAAGCGATGGTCCGATTTAAGTATATTATATTGAGGGACGATTGCGTCTTTTATTTCTAGAATGATTAAAATGAACTACCAACAAGAATTTTAAATACAAACAGAATTATTGTCAACATTTTGAAGGAGGCGCTGCGCTGTCTGCGATGGTTTGGACATGTAGAGCGAAGAATGGGTAAAAATATTAACAGGAAACATGTATAATATATTAGAATAAATATTTGGTATTAACATTTGAATCGGTCATTTGAGAAACCCAATAAGTCAGTCTGTAGGTATGAAGTTTTCAGAACTCGCGCAAAAACTGTTTGTTATAAAATCGCGAATTAAATGTTTATATCTAACTTAAACAAAAAAGTAGTTAGGAGTGTATTTTTTGATTATTATTATTTATGTATTTCTTTATTTATTATTTGTAAAAACCCGTTAGGGTTATAAGAAATATTATAAGGTCTAGACATGTTATGTCTCATCTGGTTGGTGCAGTAATCGTGTGCTTTTTCAGGTTGGTTTTTAATTTGTCTTTATTGTAATTTTTCAAGTAAGGTAAGCCATCATAGTCCATATTGTCCATTGTCTAGTATTTTTGACTGTCCTACGTTTGTCTTTGCTTTTTGAATGTGGAAGTGTTGTCTGGAATCATATTTGTGTATGTCCGCATTTTTAGTCAATGTTATTTCATCGTCTTGTACGTCTCGGATAAATAAAATGAATAAATTAACAAATCACAACAGGGATGGAGAACATTTTAAAGAGGGGATATGGAAGTCTAGGCACTTGCAAGGCTTATGGAATTGTCATTAGCTGGTTTGAGTGGTCACTTTACACACTTGGACAAACTTTTCAATAAAGCATCGGTTTCTTAACGGAATGTAGTGCATTTCGAGTCAAAGTCACATCCGCTAAAAACCCGGTTTCTCGAATGACCGATTTATTTAACAATTTTTTAATTTTATATTTTTTCTGCGTACACCAAAAATTGGTATGTATTTACATTTTAACAAAACGAGAAATATGATTTTCATTTTCCTCTCTTGAACACATTGCGTCCAGGTGGATGAAGAAGACAGTTCTGTGTGCAAAATAGAACCAAAACCCAGGCCAAGTATTTTCGACTCGATGGCGGCTCTTAAGATAAAAATCGAGTGGAGATAAGGCCACCTCATTGTGCGGTGGTTGGCGCGTTTGCCTACCATTCTCAAGATCCTAGGTTCGATTCATGGCAGAGTTGAAGTGAACAAATGATTTTAAAGGTTGTTAAAACCGCAATATTTCACTGTTCCTGGACTGGCACCTGAAGTGTAGGACTGATCACCTTACCTTCGTGTAATAGATGATCGAAATACACAGCATTCAAGGAAAGGGGAATGATGACGATGAACACTTTACACTTTGTCCCGTACAGCGTATTGAATTTCCGCTGACAATATACAAAGAGTGGTAAGCTATTTTATCCTCTCTGCCGACACCGATATAGATATAGCGTGATAGTATGTTTTTTCATAAATCTATCTTTACAAGCCCTAGGAGTCTCCGTACATGTCCTGGATGCGTTTTTTGTAGGCTGGGTACGCGTACTGCATGGGGTTGTGGAGTGGCTCTTCAATCAGGAGTCGGCTGATGAAGGTCGGGGGACAGAGAGGGATTTTCTTGGCGAGGAGACACTCCTCGTCCTCGTCAGAGAGGGCCATTCGCTGCAGCTCGGCTATGCAGTGGGTGGCGTTTAATTCTTTAGTGTACGGAGGGCTGTAATCAATCAATAGATATTTGTCAAATAAAACTCTTGATTTTATTAAAACCAAAGTTTGATAGGCACAAACTTGTTTATCTATGTTTTGAGTAGTCGTATAAGTGTATGTTAATACCATTGGTGGAGTCATACACAAGGAAAATTGTCTCATATTAATTTATAATGCCGATTGGCAAATAAACAAAAATGCAGTTATACTGTTATATACGCCCAACAAATATATATGGAACCAGGCAGGGAAACAAAATTTTGGAATTTTGGAAAAAAATAGTATTTTGTTACTGTTAAGTACTGAATTTATATTTTCTATACTGGCAACTCATATAAGACTGTAAATATCCCATTCCCACCCAAATCCTTCCTATTTAAAATTTATGTTCTTCTACCGTTCTGTGAGCAAGTCACATGTGAAAAGTTGTCTCTGATAAATCTTTATCATATCCTGCATCAGCATATTTCGTACAAAGTGAAGTTAGTGTTATATAAAAATCCTAAATTATACAGTTCATCATCATCTACACTATACCAGTATCCGTGCTGCAGCAATAGTGAAGTACTCCATATAAGAAACAATCGGAAGAACTTGAAAGTGAGTAACAATTTCCATACAGTCCACTAAATTCTAAATCCCACTGTTAGTCAACAAAAATGTCCTTCAGTTGCCGATTTAAAAAAAAAAGAGTAATATAGTAAAATTCCCAGGAAATACTCTTTTGACATGTTTAACACTATGAAAAAATATGTTGCTTTCACTTCGGAAGAATAACATATGCTGTCATTTCAAACCTAATGGTCATGATAAAGTTGGCTGTAGTATTCTGCCGTCATAATAAAGAAAGACGTTTCTACATAAAACAAAAAACGAAGAAAATAAATATTTTGTAAGTCGGAAATTGAAAAATTCGCTGTGTGAAAAATACTACAAAAATTAAGTATATTATTATGCGACAGTATGTATTATGGTTTGTCCTAACGGAATATATATTTTAATTATGATAAATTTTACGTTATATATTTAAAAATGACAATTTAGTTTTCTTTTTAGTAAAAAAAATACAAGAAAATATGTTATACTGCAATGAACTTTTTATTTAGTAATTAAGTGAATGTCTTTCTTTCTTATTGTTTATATGCCAATAGATTCTACTCAACTAAATAAAATAGATGTTACTGACCATTTACAGCTTTTCAAACTAGTAACGCCGACCTAATAATCAATTAACTTCGAAATTACCAGCAGATCATAAATTGAATAGAATACGAGTAGGTACATTCATTTCAGATGTTTTTAAAAATGGAATAGAAGAAAAAATAAGTTTTTTAATCAGTCTTTAATAATTATATAAGTCAGAACAGCCTTTTATATTTAGTAGTCGTCAAGACTTTTTGCAGTTAAGTCTCATTTATTAGTGAAAATAATAGGGTTGTGGTTATTTTAGGAAGATAATTCAAGTACCAGTAGATGCGTATTTTTTTTCTGATTCCGAATATGTATTTAACTCATTAAAAAAAAAAAAAGTTAGATGTGTCCTTCTTTCTTATGACGGCAGTATTGCCCGATATAAAAGGCTAGGATGACACCATCTGTCGGGAATTAGCGAGAACTTATTCGAGTCTCTAATATTTTAATTTTAAGATGTTTTTTTTTCTTTCAAAAGCGAGTTTCGCAATTCTCCGACTCACCTGACGTCCACGACGGTCCCCCCGCCGCTCACGACGAGGCGCAGCAGCGGCGCCCGGCGCGCGGGGAGCACGTGCAGCAGGAGCCGCAGGCCGCGGAAGGGCGCCGCGCCGCTGGAGCAGCGCGCTTGGCGCCAGCGCCGAGCCGCCGCGCACAGCTGCGCCTCGCCCGCGCCCTCCAGAGCGGGCAGCACTTTCGACGAGGGGTTGCCCCACTCAAACGGCTCCTCCTGAGAAGAAAGCAATATTCGTAAATAATTGTGCTGGAAAATGGGAATTGGTTGAGGTAGAGCGCAAACGTAGTAGAGGAAATATGAATGTTGAAAGGCCACTTAAACTGGCCACACTTCCGTATTTTATTTTCTAAAATGTCAACATCTCTGTTATAATATGTCGATTTCTTTTTTTTATCCCAAAACAATTTTTATGCAAGTTTTGTGCAAAAATATTAAAACAGCCAAAACCCTTTAAATTCTAAACTAAAAATGTGAAAGTATTCTAGACGATCGTAATAGTTGATTACAAGATATAGGTATCATCGGCGGCAATCCATCACCACACTACTCAAATTTTACCACTTTAGAGTGCAGAGATAAAAACGTTTATTTATTTAAATCTTACGTTGATTTACCTAAAAGTAAAATTAAAAACATATTTTATACATAATTTTACTGAACAAAGTGGTCAAATTTGAGTTACGCGGTGATGGATTGCCTTTGAAAATACAATCTACTTTAAATATTAAAAATGTATGTTGCACTGGTTCAAGCCGCATTATGTGAACTTTATAATGATGAAGTTCAGTGCTACGGGAAATTGGATATAAAAAATGATTTTTAGAAGCGGTAAAAATTAGAACATTAAATTATATGGAAAAGTTTCTATAAGTATTTTTTAAAAATTAATAAAAATGGTTTTAATAAAAAATGAAATACTTTGAAATGTCACATGTTCGTGTGAAAATGTGTTTACAATAACCAATAGCATCGTTATGATGTTTCGATGAATTTCCAGGGATTTTTTTTCACGTTTAGCGGGTACAAATAATTAATTTTAGAACTGTATGGGGTTCAATTTTTAAATGTATGAAAAACTCAATGTGTAAGTTTCGGTGGAAATTTTAAAAATTACAAAACTTAAAAAAAATCATAGCAATGATAATACGATACATGAATTATTTTTTTTGGCTTAGTTTAAAATGCCATTAACAAAAATAAAAATCACAGACTTTCCTCATTTAAGACCATATTAATGTAGAATATAATATTTTTAAATAGGGCGACTCACGTCCACAAAGTGTCCCGCCTCTGCGCAGCGCGGCACGTAGGAAGGGTGAAGCAGCCAGATGCCGGCCGCAATGGAGGCCATGATCTTCTCCGACTTGGACGGCCGCGAGCACAGCGTGTGCGTCACGGCCAGATCCAGCTCCGTGCCCTCCGTGACAGTGCCCCCGAGCCGCCTGATGATGCCCACGAGATCCGCGCGGTTCTGCCAATGAAAATTTTACATTACGAAATATGTGAAAACATTTGTAAAACTATGAATTTTTTCAAATTTCAACAATATTTTGAACTCGGAGCTTTTGTTCTATGCGATAGTGCGAAAGGGCGTCTCTTTAAGTGGGTAGCGAATTATCACTCCGAGAATTAGAATATGTACAAATGTTTTAAGACAACGCAAGGACTGGACTCCACCTCCTAGGGCAGTGATGACACGCTAAAACATTTTGTATTAATATTCCTAGATGTGACACAGCACCCGAATAAAGCCAGGTTTTTTTTTAGAATTTAGACACGCTGAGGTAAAAAGGTTACCCATCACTGCCCTAGGAGATGGTCAAGATTTTTTTTTTTTATAAAAAGAAATATTTGCGTTCTTATGATTTACCCAAATCTTTAATTTTGAGGGCCATTTCGAGGAGTTGTAAATAACTCACTATTAGAAAATGGGAATCAAGTCGGGGTAGGGTGGGATTCGAATTGTGGACCTTTGAGCCGTGAGTCTGAGACACTAGTCACGGGACCACAACCTGATTCAAAACATATATAACAGAGAATAAAGATTCTCACCCGCATCAATAAAACTTTCAGCTCTTCACAAAAGTCAAAGGATGAAAGAATTGTGGGAAAAAAAACACGTATGTAAAGTGATACCTTAAACCAGCCCGTGACAGGTCACAAGCCCTGTAAATTCCTAGACTTCCATATCCTTTCCTAACATCTCAGCTTTTTAAAGTTTATTTTTATATGGGAATTGCATTTATTACTTACAAGGTTTATAATTCATAAAAGCGGATTTTTCTGCTGTTAATAAGCTTCAATTTTACAAGTGTTGGGATCAGGAGGGATATTCTATAGTGAGCCAATAGGGAACTTCTCTAACATTTGCTCTAGTGAAGAGGCAACCACTTAAAACTCTTCAGTAGAAGCCGGCCTGTTGACGGTATTCGACAGGCCTTTCGTTCCACTAGAAGAGTGTTCGGCATTTTGAGTCCTACTTTGGTTTATTTTACCAATGTCCCGCACTAACTTGACCATGTAAGATACTACCTCTCGTGTGACTTCTTTAGGAAGTATCACCGACCCGATGTTGCATAAGTCCTCGCCCAGACTTCCGCATCGAGCCTCCGGCTATTGTCTCTGAAAGCTGAAAAAGGAGCTAGAGGACATCTCGAGGTGTTTCATCATCTCATAGGCCGCTGTCGATCTCGTTGCAATACATGTTAACCTTGATAAACTCTCCCTAGGATGTAAAATGCAGTAATTCTCGACAAAAATTTGGACATACCCAAAGTATTATTGAATTATTATAATAATGTAGTGAGACTTACGTTGACGTTTTGCGACAAAATAAACTTGTAAACTTTTGTCGGTTCCGGAGTTTTGGTTCTCGCATGCGTTGTGTCGTCCCACCCGACCGTGTACGCCTGGGAATCGCTGCAGCTGGAGGGCACGGCTAAAGACAAAACAAAACGGTAAGAACATAACACAACCGTCTCATTCATTCAAAAGAATATTGAATCACCTGCTTCACAACCGTATACAGTGAAACCCCGAAATTACGTCCTAGAAATTTACGTATTATTTTTGAAATCCCAATGAATTTTGAATTCTTTAGTACATTTAAAACCCAATTTTACGTCTTTTCTTCCCTCAATTAACGTCGGAGAAATTTTCAATTTGCACTGAAAACTGACACCTCAAGGTCTGACATTAGTCTCTATCATTATATCAATATTTATGTAGGACAAATTTGTAATTTTAGTTGTGATTTTAAAGACAGTTATTTTATTTTATTTTATTTTTAGTGTCCCATACTTCGTGAGTGTGATTTTGTAAATTATGATTTCTGAAATAAAATACTTAAACTCATTAAAATAGCATTATATCAACTCATTAGTTAACCCGAAGAAATTTTTTTGATAATGATCCTTAAGATAAAAATAACTTTATTTAATTTACTTTCATATAACTTTGAATTATCTATCCTTACCTCTGTTTTGTATAAATACATTGAACTCCTTAATAAAGATACCAGTCTCAAAGATGTCGCGAAAGCGATGAAACCGGTCACTGGATATTCCCAATTTGTGGATTAAAGTATCACTCGTCTTTTATTTATATAATAAATTACAATGAACTTCCATCAAGAATTTTCACTTACAAACTTAAACAGTTTATTGTGTTTTATGAATCTGAAGTTGGACTCTAGTCATTCGGATAATACAAAATCGCAATCCGCACTGAAAACTGACAGACTATCTCACCGGCAGAGTCGGCGGGCTTTAGTGTAGCCGGTGGCGGGGTCTGCTCCACTCCGGTTCTGGACAGCGCCGGGCGAGGGGTTCGCACTCCGCCGCTGCTCCCGCTGGCCATAATAGAAGTCAGGCGCTTCAGGCTGTTCTGGACGTCCTGCTGGAGGTCCGACTTCAGGTTGCTCTGCTCCGGTGTTGCTGGTGTCTGCGACATTCATACATGGGGGAGAGTTAAAAACAGCTTTAAAATAAATCCTGGCAAATAAATGCTTGTTGCAGGAGGCAAAATTAGCAGTTCACAATGGAGTCCTGGTGTCGACCCTTATGTACGGGAGCCAAGAAAGGAATTGGAAAAAACAAGGATGAACCATCTTTTTTATAACTTTAAATATTTCTATTATGTTTTAAATATCACAATTTAATGATATTTAAACTTTATTGTTTTTAAACGTTTATCAACTGCGTATCATGATTTGTACAAGTCAATGTGACGTTTTTGTTTAAATAAAAACTAAGACTAACCCTAAAGGTTAATAGGAACTAGGAACACTTAAACAAAAAGGTCAATTACACTGCACCTGCTTTGAATTTCGGTTAAGACAATAATTTATACTTTATTAGTTGTTTACCTGTTGTTATTCTTCATTCGCGTGGCACACGCGGTGGCGCGCGGGCCGCGGCATTATTACTACGACATAATTTTGGCTTTTTTGACACATCAAATTAATTTCGAAATTTTTTTAAGCGTAAAACCGGGGTTATGAAAAATGTAAAAAACGTTAATTGGGGATAATATTTGTATCAGAATGTATGAAGAAAAATGGTTCCTGAACATTTCGGTGTAAAAAGCGGGAAAACGTAAAAACGAGGTTTTACTGTAATATATGTATATTTTTTAAACCCCTAATAATTTTTATATATGAAAACATATCCAGCTCTGTTATTTTCTACACGGTACTGCGTGGAACATATCCCCCATGCAAAAACGGGGTCCGGTACTAACAAAGTACTAATAATAATTCTTACCTGCATTTCATTCAGTTTTCTATGTTTTAATGGAGGGGTTTCTTCAGCGTCCTGAAAATAAAATACATAATTTAAAATATTGATATTTGACACAACAAACGTATACACCGGTCTTCCTTATTCATATTTTGGACATGTTACATACCCATTAAACCATCTTAGATCTAAATTTGTTGCAACAGAGCTTAAAAACATTTTCGAGGAGGGATTATAGAAGTCTACGCATTTACTTATGACCTTTCATTGGCTGGTGGCTTAAACATCCACATCTCCTTAACTCTTCCATCTGTTGACTTTTGTGAAGTAAAAGAGTACGCGCATGACAGCTCTGGTAAATGGATGTGTTGGGAGGTTATGTTGCTTTTTAACATTTTTTTTATAAGGTGTAGGGTCCATAGTCGATGACACACACGTGTTAAATTAGTTCACCCGAAGTAGACTAATGACCGACGATGCAATGTCATCATTTTCTATCGAATCCAATACAACTTATATTACAACTCTAGCAATATTGCACATAAAGACGAGATCGTCGCTCTGCAGTACATTCACATCGTCCCTGCCATGAAGAAGTGAACTACAAAGGAATATGATTTATAAAGAGACCACAAGACGCAGCCAACATCAGTCAGCTCGTTCAGTCAGCCCAACAAGATCAGTGCAGTTTGCTCAGCTCCAGCATTAGTTTAAGTGCAGTTACTTCTACCTACCCTCGGCGCTACGCTTGTGCTACACAACCAAGCGCTGTATCTTATTCGCCATTTAATAAATACGCATTAAACACCAACCTCGTGTCTTCTGTCAATCTCCAACTGGGGTGGGAACTCCAACCAAACCCTCAACAACCTAAATCCTACAAAGGCAATATCAAAATTCCTCCGCAATTTATCGCGACTTTTAATAAAACTATTTGTTTATAGTAATCTAAATGTTAGGTTTTATGACTGATAATTAATTTACCAAGCATGCTATTTTATTAACATTATTTGGCTCAATTTAGGGGAACCAATGGTTCCATGCGTTCTATGAACGGACAGCGCATGATGTACATGCCATACCCAATAATTAAAATTTGTACATATTTTATCATTGAATAAAACCGAGCCATTGAGGGGATCCTGAGGAGTGAGGCCTCTGGATGTGTTGGCCTCTGTTCATACATCCTCCTCCCCTCTCGTTAATCTGCGTGGAGTTTGTATTCCTTGGGATATTTTTGCTAACTTTCCTCTATACGCAGCTGACATCAGCTGAATCCCCCAGAACTATATAACAGCTGCGGGTGGATGGTAGACTTTAGGATCCCTCGACGCATAGTCAAATCTGCGTGGAGTTTGTATTCCTTGGGGGGATATTTTTGCTAACTTTCCTCTATACGCAGCTGACATCAGCTGAATCCCCCAGAACTATATAACAGCTGCGGGTGGATGGTAGACTTTAGGATCCCTCGACGCATAGTCAAATATACGAACTAGTCGAAAAATAAGATATTTATATTTGATTATATTTTACTTACACTGATTCGTAGTTGGCGCGCAGTCAGGGGGGTTGTGTCGTTGTCGGGCTGATTGCGAGAAAAGAATCTCTTGGAGAGTTCTGAGATCGGCTGCAAAAGAACACAAGTACTTGATATTTTAACAACTCAACTCTCTTCTCAGAATACATATTGCCCAGGGAGCCCAATGTCTCCGGGTATTTTTTTTTATTTATTAATTTATACATACATTTTTACAAAATGGTACAAAAAAACACTCTGGCAAATTCTGCTTGTACTAGGAGGTAGGCTCAGTATATGAAGGGTCGACAAGCCAGAAATATTAGTATGCCTAATGTTGCAATCGGTTCCTATATGGGCAAATGCCTGTTCTAAGAAACCGATTTGCTGCGGCAAATATGGTTTTCGAATATGTTTCCTATAAATAAAAATAATATTGAAGAAATGGAAAAACAGTTATAGCCCAAACTGAACTGAACTGAAATAATATTTTGTGGTGTCCTTTCCCATCAAAGGGAAGTAGTTTAAGTAAATAAGTGATTATGCACAGCTTACTATCATATTTGAAGTTCTATAATAATGTTTTAAAGTAACTATGTTTATGGGAAAAAAAATAAAATAATTATAATTTATTCACCACCACCGTTTATATTTATTTATTAATTTATTTAAACGCCTTGTAGGCTTTCACATGTTTTACAAATATTTATATATAAAGAACAGACATATTTTACACAAAAGTAGCAAAAAATTTAAAATGAAGTAATAAGAAAAAGAAAATAAAAATATATATAGAGAGAACAGAAGTTCATTTTTTCCTATCGGTTATATTAAAAGAATCTTAAAATTAGAAGAATGTAGAAAAATAATAATCAAGAATACAGATATAAGTTAACAAAAGGTATACAATATAAAACAATATAGTATTATTTAAGAATTTAAATTTGGAGATAATAAATTGATACACTGTCTTTTAAAATTCAAAAGTGTTGTATTAAATATATCTATATCATTTGCGTATTCGTTTGCAAACACATGAATTATCCTCATAGGCGAGTGTGCACTGTAGTTAGTCGTAGATACATTTATATAGAAGAGTTTATTAAATCGAGTAATCCGGCCGGGCACTCGCAAGTTAATTAGTTTTAACAGTTCGGAACAGTCAAATATTGAATTTAATATTTTAAACAAAAATAAAATAATAAATTATTTAATTTTCTTCTAGTTTCTAATGTGTGTAAATTTAAATATTTATTTAAGTATGTATAATTAATATGTTCACCTGGAATACCTCGTTTAAAATTAACGAAACGTAAAAATTTATGTTGAATTCTTTGGATATTATTTATATGCACTTTATAATATGGTGACCATATAACCGAGTTGTATTCAAGTTGGCTACGTACTAAAGCAACATATAAAATTTTCATTACATAGACTGAGTCAAAGTCTCTAATCGTTCGCAACAGAAATCCGAGAGTTTTCATGCTTTTATTAGTTATGCTCTGTATATGTTTAATGAAGTTTAATTTTTCATCAAATATAATACCAAGATCAGTCATTTCGGTCACTCGCTCTAAATTTATAGAATTTATAGAGTAGTTGAAAGCAATTGGGTTCTTATTTCGGCAAAAAGTCAAAACTTTGCATTTGTCAACATTAATCTTCCTACAAAAAAATATCTATGAAGTGCGCCCAGCGTCCAGCCCGTTCTCAGTGAATGATGAAACTAGTCGATTACCTAGGCTTATTTCTCCATACAAAAAAGTTCACTTTATTTTACATCTTTAACCCAAGTCAGCTTTTTTAGTACTAAAACAAGCTTGCAGATTACAAATATTATTTGAAGATTCTTTGTTTGGAAACTAGTATTTCGAACATTATTTCCGAAGGACTATTTTTCTTTGATAGAATACTGTTGACATACTACATCAAATCACATGGGACATGTGGCGTTCGCAGTGGCCGTTTTAGGCATTGTTTATTTTGAAAGGAATCGGCCAGTGCTCAGTGTTGACATTTAAATCATAATGGAAATATCATAACTTAAATGGTGTAGAATAAAGCTACGTATATTGCGTGGTTAATGATAATTGTTATTTGAGTTGATTTTCACAGAACGCGATGTGGAAAAGAAAGTAATAAAAATAGTGAGTGAATACGGCTTACAGTATCTTTGCGCTGATTATCAGAACTCGGAGCCGGCAGATCTTCACAGAACTTCCACAATCGCTTCTTGGACTCTGCCGATATTGAGCACAGAGCCGCGCCAAACGGGCTCTCCGGCGTGGCCACCGAGATCTCAACTAGGATGAGGAGGATGAGTTAGTAGGCCAAAAGAAAATGTTAATTGATTTGATTAAACTTTTTCAGTATTGAAAACGATATTATAATGATAAATTTCTACTAAATAGTAAATGGATAAACTAAAGCCAGTAAAATTCATTCCCTTTTAGAAATCATCCCATAAGTCATGTATGATGAAAAAACTACTTATTTTATTGAAAATGTTTAACTAAATTACTCTGTAACCCTTTATGGCTCTGGCATATTTATGTAACTTATTTCAGACCAATGGTGGAGATTGCCATTTTTGTATTAAAACGCCTCATTTATTGATAAATGGATTGGGTTGATATTTGCACGTTGACTCACATGGATTCCGTGGAGTCTTCGGCGGATCCGAGGGCATCTCTCCGCGCTTGATAGCCAACATTCTCCGCCGGGAGACGGGGCTGAAGAGATCCAGGTTCGGAGTGGACAAGGCATTGTCCATGGGAGGCGTACTCACACTTTCGTCTGGACAAAACATCAAAAGTACAAAAAAAGTTAAGGCAGGCAGAAACAAAACCGGAAGTGTCTAAAGATATTCTTGAAAATTAAGTTAATAGTTATAAACTTATATATTTTTTTTATCAATATTCCTACAGAGATGAGGTAGAATTTTTTCAAATTCAGGATTATCGATATTCGAGCGTTTACAGGGCTTACGACCTGTCATTGGCTGGGTTGAGTGGCCACTTTACGTTTTTAACAACATTCCCCATTCCGCTTATTAGCGAATATCGACATTGGCATCATTTTGATTCCTGTATATATCCTATTAAATGAGAAAGCATTCACTAGCGTGTTGGAGCACCATCTATGTATTGATATTGAAGTTAAGTATTTTTAATTAGCATATTACTTTATTTTATGTATTTAAGACTCTTCCGAGTTAAATTAAGTACTAGTAATCGCCTAAACTTATATACTTATAACCGCTTTTATTTATTCTCTATGTCAATGACATATTTTGTCTCAAAAGATTTAAACTCAAAAATAATGTCATATGCCGATGATACGGTTGTATTAGTTGAGGGAGTTAACTGGAACTCGGTAAATTTAGTAGCTAATGACGTTATAAATAAATTGAAATTATGGTTTGACAAAAATATATTATCTTTAAATACCAAAAAGACAAAAATGATCCCATTTTTTATTAATAAAACAAAGTTAGATTCAGTAGTAAAAACAATTATTAACAATATTTTGAGTTTGTCCAAATTTTTGTAGACAAGGACTGGATTCAAATCCTTGGGGAGCTGTTTATATTAACATATTACAACAGAGATGAAGAACATTTAAGAAAAGGTAATATAGAAGTCTAGGCATCTACAGGGCTTATGACCTGTCAATGGCTGGTTTAAGTGGCCACTTTACACACTGTAACATTCACCATTCTGCCTATATTTGAACATCTATATTCCTTCAATTCTTTCATCTGTTGATGTTTATGAAGTTAAAGAGCTGAAACCTTTATTTATGCGGGTGAGATTCATCTAATTGAATTATTTCACCTACATACTAGGCAACGCCTGAAAATGTTATTTTTTCAATTTCTATACTTCTTCATGGACCAGGTTGTTGATAAATTACAATCTTTATGTTGATAAGCCATCCAACAGTGACCGTGAAAACCTTCGCACCAATCTACATCTAGAAGTTTGGGAAAGGTTAATTCTAGCAGGGTTTTTGTTCAATCTGACGACACTATTAAGGATAAAAATAAGAATAAACATAAAAGCTAAAGTCTTGAACCTCGCCAGTGAAGATGTATGGACTGAAAACTATGTCCCTCACTGTCAAAACCTTACAAAAGTTAAAGTGCGTTCAGTTTGCAACGAAAAGACAAATGTTAGGCGTCAGTCTTTGTGATAGAATTAAAACTGAGCAGATTAGACGCCGAATAAAGGTTATCAGCATCGCAAAAAGAACAGCTAAGCTAAATTGGCGGTGGGTGGGGCACGTGACAAACAGGACAGTGCCAAATGGTCATCTAGGATCCTGAAGTGCAGGACTTGGAACAATAAAAGAGACTTGGGAAGACTGCGAAAAAGGTGGACAGGTGACATTCTGCTGCCATCCAACTTGCGGGCCATAGATGGCGGCAGATAGCCCATGACAGAAATAATGGAAGAGTTTGAAAGAGGTCTATGTCCAGCAGTGGATTGAATGTAGCTAGCAGTAAGTAAGAGTTATAATTCTAGTCCCTACTTACATGAAAAATATTATTTGAAAATAGTGTTTTGATTTTTTATAAATAATTGTTTGTTACCATCAATGTTACCACCATTAAAATTTATATTATTTACCCAGCCGAATTTAAAACCATACATTGAGAGATAATGCTATTGAAAAATTTTATTTTATTCCACTTTATGCCTTTTACCTGTCATTTTTTCTTAATTGTGGCCAACCAAGTACAGAAGCCATACATTTTAGGAGATATAGAACTTACTGTGCTTCTTAAATTCTTTTCCGAATTCGGCTTCCCTCTTAGGAGTTTCTTGAGAGTCAGAGCCGAGTAAACCCTGCCTCGCGAGAGCTATGAACCTAGAGGCCGGAGACATCTCTGTTGACCCTCCTGTAAAAGTAAAAAATATCACAAATTAATCACATAATGGTTGGATTTTATAAAGATGTTTTCTTATAAAATGTTCATAAGTATATTACTAGAAATAAGGATAGAGTAAGGCTATTTAAAAATAAAATAAAACAGTATCCCGAAATTTCATTATGTACATATAAAGGTCTGAAAATGTATGAAGAGATGCCTGAATGTATGAAGAACGAAAAGAGTTTAAATGAATTTAAAAATAAATGTTATGTTGTTAATGCGCAAAGCAAGAAGAAGATTCTGGAACGGCTGTGTAAACAGAATGGCTAAATCCAGAATCTTTAGTGCTTGGCCATAGTGGCAAAGCGTTTGCGGCACGGCGTGGGCGCGGAACCTCGGGCGCGGCAAGACGCCGCTTACCGCGCCCACGTCACACAAACGCATAGCCACTATGGCCAAGCACGAAGTTTAGAACACTAATTTTATTTTTATGTGATATTTTGTTTTCCATATATTTTTCATTTCTATTCTTTAGCATTTATCCTCAGTTTTACAAATTTTTTGCAACTCTTTCAAAAAACATAAAAAGGGGGTTTGTTGTATGTTAATATAAAAACCGTACCTAGCGATAGTTTGTTCTTTCTACTCGGTGTGATGGTCTTCAAGGGAAGAACATTAGCATCGGAACACCTCTGTCTCTCGTCCTTCTCCACATCGTCGGGCGGGTAGCAGTCGTCCGACAGGCGTTCCCTCATCATGATGTCCTCGGCTCTGGTCATGTCATTATCGTCGGATTCCTCCTGGGGGGCGGAAGCATCAGATTCGTTGGTCGGTAGAATGGAAACGTTTTCCTTGTTACACTCGGCCGACGTTTTATCAGCTTCCATGGCGGACTCCTCCTTTTTTAGAATTGATATTTCTTCCTCCTTCCAAATTGGCTCTGGAAATGTTTTATTAAATTATATATTTTTTTTTTTATTCAAGGAACATAAAGTGCGATAATTTTGATTTATACAAATTAAACATAATTCATCAACAATTTTTTTTAAATTTATTTATCAAAAGCGTACAAAAATTAACATATAAATTATCAAGTCCTACTGAACTGCATAAAATGCAGTTCGTCAGCAGGTGCGTGTAGTTAAGATTTAATATATATACACAATCTTATCTCATCAATTTTATAAACATATAAAAACTCTTATTACTATGGAAAAAAGAAAAATATGTACATCGAAAATAAAAAATTGTCCAAATAAAAAAGAAAAACCAAAAAAATCTTAATATAAAAATCCACGTTCTAAAAGCCAGATTTACAGCAGATGTCTTTCTCTTGAGCCAGATAAGTTTTTTGATTTTTAATATTTAATGGGAGCATATTATACATTTTTGGTATATTGTACTCTAGTTTTCTTTTCCCGTATTTATTATTGAATTTGGGGAGAGCTAGCTAGTCCATCTACACTAGTGAACCGAGTATTGTATACATGGGCCAATTTATTTCTGTATTCAGATAGACGCATGCTGAGAAACCAGCTTGGACTATAGTAGAGCTCTAACGGGTAAAATATTTATAGATTTATACAATAAGGACAGAACATTTATTTTTCAATTAATAATTTGATCATTGAATTTTGTAAGTTCTCTACAAGGTTTATGTTTGTATTATTGGAAAAAGCCCATGAGGTTAAAGCGTATCTTATAATTGATCCTGAAAGTGACAAATAAATTATCCTTAAAGTACTATCAGGGACATAATATTTCAATTTATACATTTTACCAACTATGTTAAGAGTTTGTCCAAAGAGAGTTGTTTTGTAGACAAGAACTGGATTTTACTGGAGCTGTTAATATTTACATATTACAACAGAGATGGAAAACATTTTAGAGAAGGGAATATAGAAGTCTAGGCATCTACAGGGCTTATGACCTGTCATTGGCTGTTTTAAGTGGCCACATTACACACTGTGTAACATTCGCCATTCTGTCTAAATTTCAACATCTATATTCCTTCAATTCTTCCATCCGAAGATGTTTGCGAAGTTAAAGAGCTGAAACATTTATTGATGTATTTGAAATTCATCTGATTGAATTATTTCCCTCACAAACTGGACAACGCCTGAAAATATTTTTCAATTTTTATACTTCTTCTTGGACCAGGTGGGATCATCGACACTGTTTGTTGTCATCTAAGAAAACATTTTTTATATCAAATTTCCCATAGCACTGAACTACCTCTTCTGGGCTTTTCTTTACCTAAATTCACCGGGCTAGATGTCCAGCGATCCGAGAACTTACCCCTAGTGTCCCCTATCAGGTAGGGCCCTTCCCTGACGCGCTGGCCCCGGGTGGCGCAGGCCAGCAGCCAGTGGCTGGAGACGGCGGGCAGCCCCCACTTGAGGGCCCCCACGTACTTGTTCCCCTTGGATTCGGGGCAGATGAGGTGAGTCGAGGCCTTGGTGGTTTCGGTGGTGCGCCGGCAAAATGTCAGCTGCGTTCTGGAAAACAGACAGACCCAATTCAGGTGGGACGAACTCCGTTGCGCTTGTGAACTATATTATTCTTCTAATGTTTCCTATGTGTATTTGGGTTTCGTGTCGTTGATTGATTTGTTTGTATTACTTCGTTCTTCTTCCTTTCCGACGCGGGATCTGGAGCGTGCGGCCGCGGTCTCAATTTGGAACTAACACTGTATTCCTCCACTGTCATACTGGGAAATTAGAAAAAGGTGATTGTGCTGACCATGTGTATTTGATTGATCACAAACTGACAATACTGCAGTGAGGGGTAC
Organism: Micrasema longulum; assembly: GCF_059751315.1. NCBI lineage: Eukaryota > Metazoa > Arthropoda > Insecta > Trichoptera > Brachycentridae > Micrasema > Micrasema longulum. Next base: position 229,251 of record NW_028277604.1, read on the forward strand.
AATGAAAGTTTTTAAAGTTTATTTGTATTGTTACTTTCGCGGTTTGATTGTAAAGAAATATTAAATTTTCGCTTAATTAGTTTAAAAAAAAATTGATATGCGAAACTGAAGAAAGGCTCGAGTCTTTATGAACAGTTTCGGGAAAGGGGTGGATGCTTTCATTTTATGCTTGTGAACAGAGAAACTTCGCTTAGCGAGCATTATTTCTTCCACAATGCTAGTCGTAATGAAATCGCACTTCTTCAGTTTATTGTACCCTCAATTTTGAAATCAGATAGTTAATAAATAGTGTTCAAATTCAAATTAATTTATTTTCCAAAATAACATTACAAATAACAAAATATTTTGGGCATTAATTATATTTGGACAAAATATGAAACCAGAAACCCTGAGCAAGAGTATTTGTCTTTTAAGCATACATAATAGTTAAATATATTTTGAGTATGTCCAAATTTTTGTAGACAAGGACTGGATTCAACTCCCTGGGGAGCTGTTTATATTAACATATTACAACAGAGATGAACATTTAAGAGAAGGTAATATAGAAGTCGAGGTTAGACTTCAACTCAAAATATTGTTGACATAATAGTAATCGCGAAACTTACATAGCACCCAGGAGTTGGGCCAGCTCGTCGATGAAGGCTCTCTCCACGCCCATGTAGGTGGAAATTCCCAGAATCTGAGCGGACAGCGGTGTACAGCTCGCCGCTACTTTAACGGGGCGGTGGAAGTATTCTATATCGACAATCTCCTCTTGAGACAAGCAGTCATCCTATTGACATGGACATTCAACATTATTTATACTGCCATATTTATCATTTATCATTTATTTATTCATATATATGTACATTACAAAATAAAATATCTTAATTCATACATATAGAAATAATTAGGTAAAATTAGGTATATATAAAAAAAACACATTAGTATATATTTAGATCTCGATAAAACTGTTTCTCACTTTTATGATAACTTTTTAAACCATCTTTTTTTCACATTATGTTTATAAATTTTAACAATATTTATATTTCCACATTTTTAAACTTTCTGCATCATAATTTATTGAATAAAGACTTTATTCTTCCAAAATGTATGCCGACTGCGTGTCAAAATTAAGTAAAATCTTAAAATGGCATTTTTATTTTTAAAAAAAATAATTTAATGAAAACTAACCCTAAAGGGCATCAAAACGTCACTAAGAGTGTATTTGTTAGAAAAATGTATAAAAATTCAATGCAAAATAGCATTCAGAAAATTAAGACACTTAAACAAAACGGTCAGTTACACTGCACCCACTTTGAATTTAGTTCGAGACAATAATTAACTCTTTATTTCTTGTATACCTGCTTTTATTCTTCAGTTTGGGCAAAAATCGAGCATGGTACTGTTTTTAACTAATGCCCGTATTCAGAGACAAAACTTAATGTGGGGAAAAGTACATTCTAATCTCATATGTAGAGAATAACCCGAAGGTGAAGACAATAGAATGTACTTTCCTCACCTTAAGTTTTGTCTCTGAATACGGGTACAAGCATCCAAAAATTACACATGATCCGAACGTACGCCTACTTGTATATGGCATCAGGAGAATAAAACCTTGGAAGTGTTTATGACCGTGCAATAATTTACTCATGTTTTCGCGTACACACATTTTACTCATTCGTGTCTTATATTAATTTTTGTTAGTTAGCCGAATGCTTATGTACATAAAGTGAGATCGACCAAATCGGTCTATGGGGGATTCGAATCCCCCCTTCGGTCCGGCTAGGTTAATGAATTACAAAAAAATATTTGAATGAGAATGTACGGAGAAAAATGGGACCTGAACATTTCGGCGTAAAAGGCGGGAAAATTTAAAATTGAGGAACGTAAAAATGAGGTTTTACTGTATACGACTGTTATAATTACCAGCCAAAATGTGGTCACAACTTTGCCTTTCTTGTTCACAACTTCCTCTTCGTCATAGTCGAGGGGCACGACGATGAAATCAGCTCCTTTTCCGGCCGCCAGTACGGTCCCTCCGGAGGCTTCGATGTTCACCGCGACCTCTGCCGCTGTGACATCTTCCATGCCTTGGAATTCGAATGATAAACCTGAAAATTGTTCGAGACTTCAAGGCCTGTCTCAGGCTGGAGAAAACCAGATTCGACTTGCTCCCACAGAAGCATTTCTTAAGCAATAGGATTGTTGATAGTTTGAATCAGCTACAATGACTTGAAAAATGGGCTAGATTTGTTTAGGATATAACAAAATTTAAATACTTAGTATAATATGGTTGTTATTTTGTACCATTGAAAATATCCGTGAGTTCTTCGGTCATTTCCGTCATGGTGCTGGCCTCGGCGTTGTGCGACGCGAAATTGGACTGCGTACTGGTGACGTCCTTGTCCTCTCCCATCCTGACCCTGAGTGTGGTGAGAGTGGCGTCGTTGGTAGACGTGTCCTTAGCCGCATTCTCCGCGGCGTGCGGCGCCTTGAAGGACCCACCCCCCTGCTTAAAATACTCGGCCAGTGTATCTTCAGAATCTGACAGAGAGAGAAAATCAAAGACTTTTATCTACCTTAAACATAAATATTTTTATATAAAAATATGACAAAATATAAAAATTAAAAAAAACTCTTTTGGCTTAGTTTAATAGTCAATTAACAAATAAAACAAAACCACTGAACTTCCTCATTATAAAGCAACTGTGTTCTAAAAATTATTATTATAGCGCCATTTTCGTAATACAATACCTCAAGGGCGCTTTACAAAGTGATTGTTTTTAACTTTTCAAATTTGTAATTTAAGTAAAACAATTTACTTTGTTATCACATGGCACGGATTTATTAAAATGGTTTCGAGAACAAGTGGGTTTTAAGTTTATTCCTTAACGTCACTTCACTCTCACAGCCTCGCACTTTTGCCGAGAGAGCATTCCATGCCATAGGGTCCGCGACCTCAAATGTACGGTCACCGAATTTATGCGCTGGTTGCGTAGAGGTATAATAACTTTTCCTCTCGCCATGGATGTAGCTGATCTAGGCGTAAAATGTCTGACAGCTAGTTCATCCGGAATGGAAAGTTCCTTTAGATATTCCGGAGCAGAGTTGTGCAGTGACTTATACTTAAGCCGACGGAGTTTGTATTCCACCCTCTGTGGAAAATGTAGCCAGTGTAATTGCCGAAGTAGTGATATGACTGAACTTAGAGATAATACAGACTATTTTTTAACGGTCAAATAATTTAATACCACGAAAAATACTTGACATTATACATTGAGTTATGAGCGTTAACAAGTTTTTCAAAGTTTTTTTGCTCTACTCCAAAATGACAGATTTAGACAATTTACTTTTAGGGATGCGATGATATGTTGGATCTTTGTATATCTGCCACAAATATCGTCCTCATGCCTCAAATGGTTTGAATATTAGAAAACCAGCGCTATAGTAATACGCACCGCCCACAGGGAGTTTGGTCTGGCTGAGATATTGCTGCACGATCTCATCTTTGTCTCCGTCTTCCTCTTCCTTGTCCAGGTTGAAGAGCGGCACCGGCGGTCGGCTCTGCAGCAGCTGCAGGTTCCTCTTGCTCATGGGAGAGGCGCACCCAGCAGAGGAGCCCCCCCCTCCGCTGTCCTTGCCGGCATTGTCGGCGGGGCCCGATAGCAAGTACTAAGGACAAAAGTATATTTATTACCATCATAATTTTCTTATCAGCACCCTGGGGCTCGGCATTGGTACGCTGGCTATTACACCACGAGGTTGACAATACATATAAAACATAATAAAAAAAATAAAACACATAAAACTCGCAAATAAAAATACTCAAAATAAGAACTGCTAGTTTTGCCTCCTGTGACAAACATTTTTCAACTCTAGTTTATTTATAAATTATTGAATAATAAAATAGTAGTAACTTTAATAAACTTTCATCTTCCACATAGACCAACATGACTTAATTTTTTGTTTTAGTCATCATCATGGTACTAATTATTCATTGAATTCACCAATTATTTGCATGCAGCAACTTGCAAATCAATACAGTGATAATTAAGATTTATTTTACATCACGCCGCCGATGATCAAGTCTTGTGTTTTGAAAAAGAATCAACAATTCAAAATTCAAATAATGATTAGTTCTTCACTTTTGTTATAACGCTTTACTCTTGTGTGTATAATTATTTTTTAAATTTATTAATATTTATAAAGAATCTCACCCGCATAAATAAAGGTTTCAGCTCTTTAACTTCACAAACATCAACAGACGAAAGAATTGAAGGAATATAGATGTTCAAATATGGGCAGAATGGTGAATGTTACAGTGTGTAAAGTGGCCACTTAAACCAGCCAATGACAGGTCATAAGCCCTGTAGATGCCTAGACTTCTATATTACCGTTTCTAAAATGTTCTTCATCTCTGTTGTAATATGTGAATTTATATAAACCATAAAGTGAACTTTTTAACTTTCCTTTTAAAGCACTTTCTTTTTTTTTCTTCTCTTCTTCCTTTTTAAAAACTGCTATTTTCTTTTATTTAACTTTCTTTTATAAAGGTAAATATTATATTTGTTACAGATGTAATATTTCTTTTATATATATAAATACTGTTTACCATTGTATACTTTTCTCGATGTTTTAGTTCTTCTTTAATATTATGCTATTTTATTTGTATTTTTTATCACTGGTTTCATTGTAATTATGTAAAAGGTTCGTAGAACCGTAAATAAATAAATAAACACATATTTTAATGAACTTATGCCTAATTTTGGGTATGTGAAGTGACTTTTAACTTATTTGAATAACTTTCAGTTTTTCGATTCGGTTTCTGTTGGTACTGGATTTATTTCTCACACAGACTCTGCCTGTTCGAGGACTACTGTGGCTTTGCATCATTTTGGAACAATTTCATAGTAATACATTCAAGTTTCCTCTCAAACATAACCATAATACACGCTTCACGTCTAATGATGGCTTGGTAGTACCAAAAGTATGTAATAAATATGGAAATAGAACTCTCAAATATTTAGTACCTAGAATTTTTAATTTATTACCAAAAGAACTTAAATTTAACTCACATTGTAACAAGAGCAAAATAAGAGAGTGGCTACTCGATCAAGAGTTTATATATGAATAGTAGCTTAGGTGTAAATATTTAATTTTTTCATATATTTTCTTGTATTTAAAAAATAAATTTATATATTATTATTTGTATAAACATGTTTATTCTGATCTTTCGGGCTGTTAATTTTTATATGTTATTCATTGTTTTTATAAATGTAAATAATATTATTAAGTCAGTATAAATATAATCTTCACCAACAAGCTACAAAAAGTGGCTTGGTGGGATTTTAGTTTTAGTAAAAATATAACAAGTGAATTTTTTTTAAATTGTAAAAATGTTTAATTATGCTATTAAATCAAATAAAAAAATTTAAAAAAAGACATTTCTAGACTTAAATAAATGCCTAGACCTAATAAGTGTCATATTCATCTCTGTTGTAAAGTATCCAATCTGTAAACTTCCCACCTGGCTCTCCTCCAGCTGGCGCCGCGCCCGGAGGCTGTCCAGCAGCCAGCGCAGGGACAGGAAGGAGGCGCGGGGCATGGCCGCCCGGCCCGCGGAGTTGGCCCCCGGCCCCCCGGGGTCCCCGCACAGCGCGTGCGTGACGCCCGCCGTGGCCGCGTCGTAGCGCACGCCGCCGCAGCGCGACACTACGCGCTGGACCTTGTCGCGCCGCGTGGCCGTCGTCCCGAACACGTAAATCTAAAGAGGGAATAGATTTATTTATCTTTGAAGGCCGATAAAAAAAATATGGTGAATAAATTTTTATAGCACAACTGCCGATACTACATCCATTTTAAGTGGTAATATTTATCTGTGGGTATTTATATAATCCCCGGGAGGTCGAAAAGTCACTAAGCTCCATGAGTAAAAATAGCAATTGAGGTTTACCAACAAACACACTGACTATATAAACAGAGATGATGGGATGCGATTAAAATCACCGTGGTGATACTCGGTGGGATTTCTCTTAGGAGAGCGATTTACAAATTGTAATATGTATGTCAATTTTACATGACATTTTTTTTCTTTCTATTTAATAAATCTGATATGTATATTTTGTAATGTGTTAAGAATTAATTGGATACTCTGTAATGTTCTCAATGTAACCAAAATAAATAAATGAAATGAAATATATAAAGATAGTCAATGTCAAGTTTGAACAAGTTGTGACTTGTCAGTATTCTTCCAGAACTGGAAGAGGAGGTCGTGTTTGCCGTGTCTGTCCGATTTCAAACAAGATGTTGTTAACATTAGGTTTTGTTTTATGTTGCAAATAAGTGCCACAGAAGCTCATGATGATAATGTGATGACTCTGAAGACAGTTTACAAATAGTACGAGTGAATTAAAAGCGGAAACGAATCAGTTAGAGACAAATAAAGGTCAAAATGTCCTTGAAAACATGCAAAAAGTGACAAAAATTATTCGTGATAAACTTTCCGAGAGCTTAATGAAGAACTGAACATTACATGCAGATCCGTGCAAAGCATTTGACCGGTATTAGGGAAATATCACATACTACGAATACCGATAAAAATATATGAAATGGTTTTGGAAAAATGAATTGAATTTTCAGAATCAATATGGATATTGTGGAGAAATGTTTTAATGCATAACTTTGAAAAAGAAATTATGAAAAAAAATGTCCCTAGAAAAACGCGACGTGTTTAGAATTGATAACTATGACGTCAAGATCGTGATGATGTTCTATAAAAATTGAAACATACAAAGTCCAAAACTAACATGAATCATGAATTTATTAGAGGCGTGGCCAATGCAATGACTGATTTCGCGGGAATCAAAAATAGTTTTTATGCTACATATAAGTAGCAAAAATTTTTTTTCACTTGACAGTATTTTACAGACCCTTATTTTTATTTTGAAATTTTTTTTTATTGTTTATTTATTTTTTACATATTTATTACAGCAATTTAAAAGTAATTATTTATACAACAAATTAATTAAGTAGTAAAAGTGAACATATATATTTTTTAATTTTTGTTGTTGGTTCATTTAAACTGCCTAACTAGGGATAGCTTCCCCGTTCTAAGGCAGTAAATTATGTATTTTATAATAATATTAAAAAGCAATTACAGTTTTATTATTATGTGTGCTTTTTCAGTCTTAAAAGTAAATAATAAATATTCAGTGAAAACATAAATAATACCAAAATATCTATATCCTAAGTCCTAAGTCATTACTAGTAAAACAGGAAATCAGTTTACGTTCTTCTACATCGGACAACAATTTCTCTGACTCCCTCCGACCAATATGGATTAAAAATGCAGTTATTACTTTAGAAGGCTGACAAGCTTATTACTTTGTTCACTGTCTGAATATTTGTTAATTATGTTTTGTTTTTTTTTTTTTAAAAAAAGAAATATTTGCGTTCTTATGATTTACCCAAATATTTAATTTTGAGGGCCATTTTCAACGAGTTGTAAATAACTCACTATTAGAAAATGGAATCGAGTTGGGGTAGAGTGGGATTCGAACCACGGACCTTCGGTCTGTGAGTCCGAGACACCAGCCACAGGACCACAACCCGATTTTGTTTTTTAAGTTAGTCTTCTTTGTTTATTCTCAAATGTAATTTAAAAAAACTAAATTGTTAAATGTCCTCGGCACGGAAAACTCCAGCGAAGTCACATTATTTTTATTATTAATTATAGTTTATAAGCGAAAAATATGAATAAATAAAATAAATAATCAAATTACTGTATTTTTTTATCAGTGGGGTACGTGCAACACTATTAATAATCAATGTAGAAAGTGCAATTTTCCCATATATTCGAGGGGTAATATGGAATGAAAGAACTAACGCCACATCCATCGAGGAATGGACCCGCCGCCTTGGCCTCCTTCATATCTATGGCGTCCACCAGGAGTCCAATCTCCTTTGCCATGGGACACCCGCGAACACTCCGACTTTTACTCGCACTGCTCGTAACATCCTGAAAACAAAATACATATCATAAAATCACTTTGATACAACCGCATAATATTTATAAAGAATAATCACAAGAATAAATTTGACATATTTTTCATTTTAACTCCACTGTAATATTAACATTTTACAACAGAGATGAAGAACATTTAAGAGAAGGTAATATAGAAGTCTAGGCATCTACAGGGCTTATGATCATTGACTGGTTTAAGTGGCTTTTTACACTGTAATATTTATTATTCTGCCCATATTTTAACATCTACATTCCTTCAACTATTTCATCTGTTGATGTTTGCGAAGTCAAAGAGCTGAAACCTTTATTTATGCGGGTGAGATTCATCTAATTGAATTATTTCACCTACATACTAGGCAACGCCTGAAAATATTATTTTTTCAATTTCTATACTTCTTCATGGACCAGGTAATTCATCAACAATATTTTGAGTTTGTCCAAATTTTTGTAGACAAGGACTGATCCTTGTAGACACCAGTATAGATACCAGTATAGTATAGAAATTGAAAAAATAATATCTTCAGGCGTTGCCCAGTATGTAGGTGAAATAATTCAATTAGATGAATCTCACCCGCATAAATAAAGGTTTAAGCTCTTTAACTTCACAAACATCAACAGATGAAAGAATTGAAGGAATATAGATGTTCAAATATAGGCAGAATGGTGAATGTTACACAGTGTGTAAAGTGGCCACTTAAACCAGCCATTGACAGGTCATAAGCCCTGTAGATGCCTAGACTTCTATATTACCTTCTCTTAAATGTTCTTCATCTCTGTTGTAAAATGTTAATATAAACAGCTCCCCAGGGAGTTGGATTTAGTCCTTGTCTACAAAAATTTGGACAAACTCAAAATATTGTCCACTGTAATATTTATCCTCTCACCTCGTGGTTTTGTGGTTGGCGCATTTATTTCTCATGCATGGAGCTTGGGGTTGAATTCCCCAAAAGATAGACACAAATAAAAAATATAAAAAAATATTCGGGTTCTCACGATTTCATGATCAAAAATGGCTGACCTACACTGCCCTGCTAAGCCTAAGTCTAAAAATCGTATCTGGTGAATTGCAAATTTTCAAGGTATTATGCTTTGCCGATCTGATTTCTTTTGAAATCTTTTGAAATATTTATTTACAGGGGAAATATCTCATATTTGAGAAGCAGAAATGACTTGTTAGAGTAAGACTATTGAATGTCTGTGTAAAAGCAAAAAAAATGCAAATAATTTTTTTATATCACCCGTCGATGGGAGGATTGCTATCCCGAAACTCTAGTAGTGTAGATAAAATAGATTTAGCGTCAAAATGATTTATAATAAAGTGTTACGAAGTGAATGCCGATTCAAATAATAACAGTACAGGTGTCCCCCATGGAAAATATAGCTGGCACTAAAAACGTTAATAGAATAAAAACATTCGATTCCCGACATGGTTGATAAGAAATATTTATTTAAAGAGTGTGTTCACACTATTTTTGAGTCCTTGGACTGGTACTTGAAGCGTAAGACTGATCATCATACCTTATATATGTCATTATATGTCATATATGTCATTATAATTTGATCTTATTCATTTTACTATGTATTTTTATTGTTATTTATTGTGGCTTGACACGGGCATAGCCTAAAAAGCCTTAATAAATTCATGAATATATAATTTTGTAATTTTGAATGAATAAATAAATAAATAAATAAATAACCTTCATGTAACAAAAATGATTAAGATACGCTGCGATTGACGTACCAATGCAGTGCCCTATGCACCATTAGGTGCGGAAAGGGAATTATTATGAAAAACGTTAATAGAAGGTATGGTACACCTTTTCATTTATATCATAAAATTACAAATTAAATCTTTCTAATGAGTAAATTTAGTGGTTTTTATAAAAATAAAAAAAATAATTTATAGACAATCAAAATAGGCCAAAAAAAATTTCCAATATTTTACATACCATATTATCAGCGCTATGATTTTGTAATTTTGAAATTACTTCGCATGTGACGTCACGAGTTCTCTTCGGTGAGTTCTGCCGATTGGTGAATTGGCTTCACATAAACCGGAAATCTATCACAACGCTCTATCATTGATTGATTCGGAAAAATTATTAACGTCATTCAAAATAGTTAATTTTATTTTTTTTTTTCTTCGCCGTACAATTAAATTGTCTAATTTTTACAGTGCGTAGAAAAACATTTTTATATCCAATTTCCTTAGGCGCTGAATTTCCTCATTGACAGGGAATGAAAAGAGCCTAAAATAGAACTGCGTGGATACACGGGGAGATGCAGAGGGAGTGAACAGACAAAGAAGAAATAACAATTACGTACGTTATGATGAGTGCTGACCAGACGGGAGGAATCCGTGGAAGCCGACGATCGCGTTTCATCCACGGAAGATGCAATAGGGTGCCGTAAATTTGTTATTGTGGACAAATTCAAACCTAGAAATAACAAAACGCAAATATAAATTTGACATGCATTTTTATTGTTTTTGTTCACAGTGGGTAATAATTTTACTATTGTTATTATGGATAACTTATATAGCGCCATTTTCGTAATAAAATACCTCAAGGGCGCTTTACATAGTGATTCTTTTAAATTTGTAATTTAATTAAAATAATTTATTTTGTTGTCACATGCTACGGATTTATTCAAATGATTTAGAGAACAAGTGGGTTTTAAGTTTTTTTCCGAAACATCACTTCACTTTCACCTCTGCTGGGAGAGCATTCCATGCCATAGGGTCTGCGACCGCAAATGCGCGTTCACTAAATTTAGTGCGCTGTTTGCGTAGAGGAATAATAACTTTTCCTCTCGCCGTAGACGTAGCTGATCTAAGCGTGAGACGCCTGTCAGCTAGTTCCCTTAGATATTCCGGAGTAGAGTTGTGCAGTGACTTATACATAAGCCAACAGAGTTTGTATTTGACCCTCTGTGGAAAACGTAGCCAGTGTAGTTCCCGAAGTAGTGGAGTGATATGACTGAACTTAGAGATACCGAAAATAAGTCTCGCTGCGGAATTCAATACAGATTGTAGGCGAGTAACATTCCAATGAGTAAGCTTAGTGGTTTTTTATTTTTGTTAAGACTATTAAACTTAGCCGAAAACTTTGTTTCAATTGTTAGATATCGTATTATCAGAGCTATGATTTTTTAAAGTTTTGTATTTCTGAAATAACACAAGAAGTTCAAAGAATTTTTTTAAATGAAGTTAAATAATACTAAAAGAGCCAGATAATCACCAGATACCAATTTCATTTCTAATTACAAAGGTTGCGATACGCACTCATGTCGGGCAGTTTGCTATTCTGGTACGGGCTGGACGTCTTGTTCTCGTGCACTGTAAACAGCGCCGGGTCGAGGGCGCAGCCTCGAGCCACCGACTCGTACACCCAGGAGGCGAGTACGCAGAACTTCTTATACTCGATCGCCGCCTTGTGCTTGTTGCCGCCTATGCCCTCCCTGGAAAGAACATTTGTTCGGTAACGAGAAGAACGCAGACAAAAAGCAATACACGAGATATGGGCGTGCCAGCGAAGGCGCCTGCCTATAACAAATAGTAATAGTGTTGAGGATTGGACGAGGTGTGAATAATACCTCGACCTAGGAGGAGGAAAATTTAGAGTGGACTGTATTGTTAGGAAGGAAGGTTGACGATGAGGCGTGATGAGTGCTGGAACCCGGCTGGTGAAGCTGGCGGTCGTGAGACGCTGACACAGCTCGCAGGGAGCTGGCGGTCTAAATGGACGCTGGCATAGATCGCTTGATGATGGATTCGTTGAGCACTTCACTCGTTAATGTTAGATTTCGTACTGATTATAAAATGTTTGTTTCGGCACTCACACGTAGAATTATTGTTGCGTAGAGTGCGCTAGGAAATGAGAAGGACGGGTAGGTAGGTATAGATTTGGTCCGAACAAATAGTAATAATGAATGAGATATTAAAAAGTAATTTTAGGCCTTTAGTATTAATTATATATCTATGTACTTTATTACGCAAAATAAACATATTGGTTATCGGCTACCAAAAAAGTTTTCTCAAAGAACCTTTTTTTAATTTATGCCTTAAACAAAGTAACATTGAAGAGTTATCACCTTACTATGCATTCCCGATTATTGGCAATAATCCAATTCCAACAAGTATGGAGAAGAAAAGACATTCTTCCAATTTTAGATTTGATCCCCATAATGTTTGAGACACAAGAAACTGTCTCCTGAAAAATTAGGCATTTTGACTTATGTGATTGTTTCCTCCACCCATAGATATATAGACTGCGGTGTACCGGCAGAGATCATCATCATGATCAGCATCCCCCTCTCTGCATCCAGGGGTGCATAGGGCACTGGACCAGTAAACTAAATGCAACACACATCATTTAGTGTTTCATCATTTACTTTATCATTTTAAATACATGTAAACATCATTTTGCGCCGGTTCGATTTACAATTACGCTGATTGGTGCCGGCGCGGAATTCCCCGGTTCGGCCGACACCAGACGACAGTACGCGCCGCGATTCTAATAGCAGACACACTTTTACACATTGTTTTATTCTATTACCGTGTACGCGAGCAGCCTATTGTGTGTGTGTGAAAGTGTTTCCGATTTTGTTTTGGTTTTGTTTTCACGAAAAATAAAATGGTATGATTATATTTTTTATTTTATTATTATTAAAATTAAAAGAATATTCAAATATTTGTAGTTTATGCTATGATTCTGCAAGAAAGGAAGCAACAATCAAAACAAATGAAATTGGATGCTTTTTTTAAAAAATTGTGAGAATTTAATTTACGAACTGGTGAGTTAGTATTTATTATAAAAAAATCATTATTTATATCGAGAGATTATCATTTATTTTGTAAACGAATTTAAACTGTATTTATTGATTACATTTATAATTTATTTTGAATATATGTGGGATATGTATTAAAATGTGTTCATTTTACGCAATTTTTTTCAATTTTTATGTCTTTCGGAACGGAACCCTAGCGTAAAACGATGTATATTATCTGAAAAAAACACTGTATTTTACGACACACTTGAGTTTGATGTTAGTTAGAACCTTAGAATCACCAGCAAAGTGAAGTAACGCTTTTGTGCTTGCAATAGAGAGAAATGGCATCTCTATAAGTGGGCAGCGCGTTATAACTCTAAAGCAACAATATTTTGAGATTGTCCAAATTTTTTTTTTTTTTTTTTTTACATTACATTTTTTTGCACCACAACAGGCCAGGAGGCCTAATTACAGTGGTGAATTACATCACAGAGCACCCAGGCTTGAGAAAAATCACATTTTAATTTTTTGTGTTCTCACCGGGAATCGAACCCGGAACCTTCCGTGCGTGAGTCAAGCGTCTTGACCACTACGCCACGGAGGCCGCCGTTTGTAGACAAGGACTGGATTCAACTCCCTGGGGAGCTGTTTATATTAAAATATTACAACAGAGATGAAGGTTTCAGCTCTTTAACTTCACAAACATCAACAGATGAAAGAATTGAAGGAATATGGATGTTCAACTATAGGCAGAATGGTGAATGTTACACAGTCAGTAAAGTGGCCACTTAAACCAGCCATTGACAGGTCATAAGCCCTGTGGATGCCTAGACTTCCATATTACCTTCTCTTAAATGTTCTTCATCTCTGTTGTAATATTTTAATATAAACAGCTCCCCAGGGAGTTGAATCCAGTCCTTGTCTACGAAAATTTGGACAAACTCAAAATATTGTTGATAAATTACCTGGTCCATGAAGAAGTATAGAAATTGAAAAAATAATATCTTCAGGCGTTGCCCAGTATGTAGGTGAAATAATTCAATTAGATGAATCTCACCCGCATAAATAAAGGTTTAAGCTCTTTAACTTCACAAACATCAACAGATGAAAGAATTGAAGGAATATAGATGTTCAAATATAGGCAGAATGGTGAATGTTACACAGTGTGTAAAGTGGCCACTTAAACCAGCCATTGACAGGTCATAAGCCCTGTAGATGCCTAGACTTCTATATTACCTTCTCTTAAATGTTCTTCATCTCTGTTGTAATATTTTAATAACTCTAAAGGTTAGACTACAAGTTTCGAGTGTTCAGAATTACCCATCATCAGGTGTCAATATAAACCAAACCAAAATAATACAGAATAACTACTCGTACTGATAGGTGGGTGAATGGACTAAGACAGGGTGTCAGTGTAGACTTACGCGTTCATCACAACGACATCGGTGGTTGAACTCTCGAAATCCCCGCGGAACATTCCGCCGTTCTCGTTGATCAAGTTGACGATCTTCTTCTTCTCGTGCTTTGAGAAGCCCGTGGTGGTAACGACGGCGCCAAAGAAGGTGGGCAACTTGTGGTCCCCGAACAGGGGGTCCGAGGCCGAGACGTTCTGCTCCAGCGAAGCCCTCCACACCGCCTCGACCCAGTCCATGTGCATGACGGGAATGTTGGACTTTACGGCCTCCTGAAGCATAATTCATTTAAAAGATTCTCTAATGCGGTGTTTTTCAACATTTTTGAATAAGCGATCCCCTTGCGAGCGAAAAAAATATTTGAATAGTTTAAAATACTCACATTATATTTGTCTGAGAAAACCGTATTGGAAATGAGATGCGTAGATTCTGTAGTCAACATGTTATCATATTTTCCTCCCATCCACAGTATTTTAGTCTTCATTTTTTCCTACAATGTTTACATCAAATGTTAGCCATAAAACACATAATTCTGAAATATTTATTAAAACATTATTCCGATGTCTCAGTAGTGAAATGACAAGAGTCAAAATAGCCAATAACCCTTTTGTAGCAAACCCTTCCTTTTTAAACATGTTGTGTATCCGGTAATGAATACGTATTTTTTTAAAAACAACTCTTAACTCACGACGAGGTGTGTTCAGAAAATGACAGAAAATTTTAAATTTTGCGGGTTTGGAGAGTCCGATTGTAAAATTTTATTATGTTGGTATACATGCCCCTGAAGTATGCTGTATCCATTGTTTACTTTGTCTGTGGCAGCCGTTAAGGTTAGACGTGTTCGGCGTGCTCGGTGATTTTCGTCTTGGCGATCCAGAATGCCTTCACTGGGACGATTCAGCCTTAGTTTCGACGTCATATCCGTAAACCCATGTTTCGTCACCTGTTATAACACGTTTTAGTAATTCTGCATTGTCGTTGACTTTATTTAGTGACACCTGAGAAACTTCCATTCGCCACTGTTTTTGTTCAAAATTCAACAATTTTGGAACAAATTTTAAAAAATATTTTTAAAAAATTCATGGCATGAGCCAATCGATATGCCAACATCATCAGCGACTTCTCTTATTGTGATTCGGCGATCGTTCATAACCATTTCATTAACTTTTTTCACGTTTTTATCGGTCGTTGATGTGCTGGAGCGTCAGGGCCGTTTATCATCTTCAACGTCTTCACGGCCATCTTGGAAACGCTTATACCACTCGTAAACTCTTATTCTACGCATAGCAGACTCACCAAAGGCCTTTGTTAACATTTTACACACTTTATTCAATTTTTTACACAAAATTAGAAACGAATTCTTTAATCCATTTTTTTAACAAACAAAAATCACCGAGCTCATAAAAACACGTCTTACCTTACTGGCTGCCACAGACAAAGTGAAAAAACAGGGGCATGTATACCAACATAATAAAATTTTACAATCGGACTCTCCAAACCCGCAAAATTAAAATATTCCCGTTATTTTCTGAACACACCTCGTATTAGAAAATAGAAATCAAGCTGGGGTAGAATGGGGTTCGAACCTCGGTCCTCTGATCCGCGAGTCCGCAACACCAGCCACGGGACCACAACCCGATAATGAAACTTTCATGGTGGTTTTCGAAAAAGGCGTTCTTATTCAATACCGACCCCGATAATCCCCAAATTAGTGGATAATTTATTCTCCTTATTTTTGAGGATATACCTTCTGTTCTCGGTCGTGGCCGCTAGCGGTTACGACGAGGTTCCTCATTGCGATTGTGTAAACAGGATGGGGCCCGGGGGGTATCGGGCTGCCCTCCGTAAGGCAACAGGACAGGCATCTCGCACCAACAATGCTGAAATCACAATTTTAAAATCATTAAAACCATAGAGTACACATCGAGCCACAATCGCCAAAACATCGTAACCGACAGAAGAAAACGGGAGAATATTTTTTCTTCATAATTATTAAGGAATGTGTAGGAAAAGGTAATTGAGGGTTGGTTGAAGCTCCTACCCCAGTTAGGGATTGAAGAGAAGACGCGAGATTGCTGTTGGATGTTTATTTATTACATGACGAATAAATAATTAATTATGTCGGACGAGTGTTACGTCAATGATAGGTTGAGAGACTGCAATTGAACTACATGCTGGAACTGAGTGAAGCTGGACTGAAGTGAACTGAGCTTTTTGGGCTGACTGGCTGAATGGGCTGACTGACTGGCGTAGCGTCCTGTGGTCTCTTTATAGACGACGTTCCTTTTTAGTTCATTTCTTCATGGTAGGGACGATGGGAATGTACTGCAGAACAATGCTCTTGGTTTGACGTGCAATGCTGTGAGAGTTGCATTATACGAATGTATTAGATTCAATTGAAAATGATGACATTGCATCGTCGGTCATTAGTCTACTTCAGGTGAACTAATTAAACATGTGTGTGTCATCGACTATGGGCTATGGACCCTACAAATGTGTCAGGTGTTAAAATAATTTTTCTGATTTTTTTTTTCAAGAACAAGAGGACGCAACAAAAAAAATGTAAAAAATTAGTCAGTCACGCTTCACTTATAATGATGGTTTAGTAGTCCCAAAATTATGTAATAAGTATGGTAATAAAACCCTCAATTATTTAGTACTTAGTATTTTTAATTTATTGTCGAAAGAACTTAAATTTAACACACAATATAACAAGAGCAAAATGAGAGAGTGGCTTCGTTTGGATCCTTTTTTGAAGGAAGAAGAACTCGGACAAAAAGCAGTACACAAGATATAGGCGCATCAGCAAAGGCTGCCTGCCTATAACCAATAATAATAATATACAACATGTTAACAATAATAAAGCAAAAGTACAGAAACAAAAAATGAAACGAAATAACACAACAAAAAAGAAGCAACCTCTTATGCTTGCTGTAGATTAAAATATTAATAATTTAAGTACAAAATACACATATATTTCAAAAACTAAATGAAGGTATATAAAACGTTATTTTATAAGTAATACACATATGCATGCAAATAATTATTTACACATATACGCGCACATGCACACTCACTCACACGTATAAACACATTCACCCACACACATACCATAACATGGTGAAGAAAATTATAAAATCAGGTTTTCAAGTTACTTAACAAAAGAAATTCAAGTAGGTACTGTAGAAAAAAAACATTGAAAAAAAACGAAAAAAACATACTTATTTCCTTAATTGTAATTTTTTTTTTTAATATGACTGAAATGTTAAAAAACAACATTTGATTAAGGAGGTTAATAAACAAATATTTTAATCTTTAGTTTGAATTTTGTAAAGGCATTGATAATTTTTATTTCGTGGGGCAAATTGTTTTAAAAATTGGTTCCCTGATATACATAACTTTTAACAAAATGTTTAGTATTAAATTTTGGCATATTAATATAATATTGGCGTCTACGTAAATAACCTAATGTATGGATTTTTTTTAATTCTCTTTATAGATTTGTAAAATTTATTTTTTTAAATATATTTTATCAATTTATGGAACATTAAAAATTTTAAATAGTTCTTTTGTTGGGAATGTTGATGGCATAGAATTAAGAATATTCCTGAAACCGCATACGCACATCAAACAGAAGGCGACTCAACTACTTATAGATGAGTAGGTTTACGTTTTGCCCCATTAGTTTCTTTGAAGATGTCACTCAGTCCGCAACTCCTGATTTTAATTCAACTATGCCGTGTTGTGTCCTTTTAAAGTGTAAAAATACTGATAGGATCTTAAAGAAACATGATGGCATCACATTTCATGTGTAATTAACAAACGAATGTTTAAGTAGCAAATGAATTACTTAAAAATTTAATTATTTTTCCATATATCAGATTGTCGAAGAAACAAAATGGCAATTTCGTTAGTGTTGCCAGGGTAGATTTTTTTTTACCTTTGCTCGTTTAATTAAAGAACTAATGAAAATTAGACCTCGGATTAAACAACGCCGTGGGGGACTTTTGAATGACATTATCTTTAAAACATCAAATATTATTTAACATGATATAAAAATATCAGTTTTATGTCAAATAAAATTTGTTTTATATTTTAAGTTCGAAATTCATTAATTCAATGACTCTTATTAAATGACCCTTTACTTATCTACTCTGTTGTGTCAATCAATGTTTCCGCGTGCACAATAACATTTTAGAGAAATTAACAGATTACTTTTTTTTCACCTTACATTTGTGTTATGATTTTTTTTTCCCCCATCAAACAACATTACCCGGCGACTTCACGAATACGCGCGGCGAAAGTAAGCCGGAGTGCGGAATTATTGGACACAGTCCGATGTATTCAAATATGATTCTACGCTCCTTGAGGACTATTCTTAATTCTATGGATGGAACATTAAAAATTTGAAATAGTTCTTTTGTCAGGAATGTTAATGGTTTTTTTTTAAATCACTTTAATTATTCATCTTTGTACTATTTTTACTGAGTTTATAATACTTGTGTAGGAACCTCCCCAACCAGTAATACCATATTTTAGTAAAGTAACGTTACTTACACAGCTTTGGTCTTCGTTAGTTTGTTGAATATAGGTCCTTTGAATTCTTGTAAAACAAACACATCGGTTTTTGTAAGATTAGTCTTACTTAGACACTGCTCTTCAGTGGCCCATTCTACCGTAATAATACCGCTCGATCTGTGTTGTTCACTTTGCTAAAATATTTATTTAAAAATTATATCCATTTATCCACATACATATTTCAGTAAAATAATAAAGAAAAGTAAACACTACATTAAACGCCTGTTGCATTTCAATATCACAGTCATCCTCGCAATCTGCACCTTTAGGTAATACAAAATATAATTGCACTTTTGTCATTTTGATAAGGATTTTAATATGAACTTCGATGAGCTATTTCTAAATGTATTTTTACTGGGTCACAGACACCATGGCACGCAGATACGAAACCCCAGCATTCAAATATTAACATAAAACACACAAACAGCAGTTTTTACTATAATTTGATAACAATTTTTAATGTTATAACGCTTCTAAGCGTGCTCAGCTGTCACTTGTTTCCCACTATTTTGTTTGAAATATTGGGATCATAAACTAAAAACAATATGACAAAGCAAAGACAATTTTTCTAACCACAAAGTTTTAAACACAAAGAGATAACAAAAAATAAAGGAAATAGGGGCAACCTACATTTCAAAATAAATTTGACGGATAAATATGTGCACGGGAAACAAACGGAATTTTCATTAACCTTACAATGAGAAAGGAGAATATTCAGTGCTACAACGAAAGGTTACTTGTTTCAACAATGTTGAGTGGTGTAGCCAATTTACTTTTTATTTTAAATGAACGTACTTTCAGATGCTGATAATGCTGTAAATCACTAGTGTAATGATGGTGAACATTATAATGAGGAATTAGAGACAAAAATAGAAATTAGATTTGATCCGTAAAATCAATACTTTTGACTCTTGATACACGATTTAAAAACCCAGGAAAACTTTTGGTGTCAGAACCAAGCAAATGCTGATTACAATTATTTAGCTTATAAACATGTGCTGTTATCGGGAATTTTAACTGCATTCGACTCCTTAAACCTTAAAAGGGCATTAAATCTTATTCTTTTTCACGCTCGCTCCTCAACATGAACAAACGCCTCTAGGAGATGTTATCACTCACCAGGATTTTTGTCTCCTCCTTTGTCAATCCCGCATACATCCCTATACTTATAAGCATATATACAAAACACATTTTAAAAAATAAAAAATAATAATGTACCCTTGTTGCATTAGGGCTTAAAATTAAATATCCGAAGGGAGAAGAGAAATGGAAAGCTTGAAAATATTTCAAATCTGTTTGGGAAAATACGTTCTTGGTATTAAATGTAATAAAAATTAACAAAAGTTAATATTTCCTCTTACGATGTTATAAACTAAATTGATCAACCGAGCAGTGGTCCCGTGGATAGTGTCGTGAACTCAGGGGTCAGATCTAAGATACGAATCCTACTCCATAAGTTGATTCCCATTTTCTAACAGTGAGTTATATATAACTCGTTGGAAATTTACTAATTAATTATATCATTCATATCATAAAATATAAATAAATAGAAAAGGTGTTATGTTTATGCCACTTTTGCAGTTAAATAAATATGGGTCAATGATTAAAAAAATACAATCTTAGCTTTGGGGGATCTTTTTTTATTAATTGATATATTTTTAAGGTTATAATCTATTTTTATGGGTATTGATATAAAAATCAAACTATGGTTAATTTTTAAATATATTTTATTTGTTCAGGCAAATAAAATAAATGGTCTCTCATTAAATTGAATGTTAATTTTTTTATATAAATTCTTGGGATTTAATAGTATACGAAATAATTGATTTTTTATACAAAATTTCTGGTGATTTGGAAGAAGTTTAAACAAAGCACTGTTTTTTAAAAGTCGATAAAAAAAATTCTTCTTTCTTACAAATAGTCTTATTTAAAATTCTTATTTTTAAAATAAGAAGTATTATTGATTAGTTATCGATAAAAAATAGATGGACATTGAATTCTTGTGGAACCAATCAATCCCGTCTTGTCCCAGCTCTTCAAAACTATCAACTACCAATCAGAGATGTCGAAATTTGTCTGTCGAGAAATTTTAGTAAAATGGCGAGAGTTTTTCTGACCCGAGAAACTTGCCGATTTTCTCTCGTTATATTTTGCACTTAAATCTAATTTTAATCTGAATTTAAGTTTAAAAACTAGTTAATAAGATTAGTACATGTATATTTATACTTAGGAAACGTATAATGTGTACTCTTTTGTTGTTAAATACGTCTTCAAAGCATCAAAAATGTCTCTCGTTCTCAAGCTTAGTAAATGCCGCTTATGTCTCAAGCTTGGAGACTTCTACTCGATTTTTGCTGTTGATAATTCTATTCAACTTTCAAAAATGGCCATGGCGTGTTCCGAAATAAAGGTAGTTGATTTGTTTTGTAATCTGTGCACAGCATCCGAGTTTCGGCCACGGTTTTTTATGAATCCTGTTTCGATTTTAGGTGTACGAAGGAGATGGTCTACCAGATAAAATATGCGGGGAGTGCATCGAAAAGTTAAGTTCCGCTTACATTTTCAAGCAGCAATGCGAAAGATCTGATTCAGAACTTCGTAAATCTCTTCAGCATAGCGCAGGTAATATGCTTTTATATTTATTTTCTTTATGTATGTCAACAAAAAGTCGCCGCTGGTAACAACAAAAACAATAGGCCCTTAGTACGTGTTTCGTTTTGTATACATGAAAATAACTACATCCGAATATAATCTGAAAGCGCGTAATTATTTAATGTTTTCTTATGCTTGAAGCCGTAGATTTTTAATGTCAGGTCTACGATTTTTTAGAAAATTCTATTTTTAAATAATGAAAATGGGGACTAGGCTTCATACCGTCCATGCGCTCTGTAGCTGCAAGACATGATGTAATCTAGCTCCTATACATCATAATCACTTTTTAGTAAAAGCACTTTACAAATTTACTATTATGCTCAATGTTTATTTTTATAAATTTATTGATCATTTTAAGTTGTTGCTAGAATTTCATTCATCCATACACTTTGTATTGCTGCAAGACGATTAGTAATCTATCTTCAATGGGTAAATTTTATCAAACAAAACAAACAAACCATCACGCAGTTTCCCCGTAGGGGTAGGCAGAGAGGATAGAACGCCATATCACTCTATCTTTGCATACATGCCTCGCTCCTCTACATTCATACATCTTCTCATGCACGCACGCCAATTATTCCTACTTTTGACATGTCCATCTTCAAGTATTTGATGGACTTGATCGTGCCATATCTTTCTCGGCCTTCCTCGTTTTCTGCATCCATCAACATTCACATCGCAGATCCTTTTAGCTGTTCTTTCGTTGTCCATTCGCTCTACATGTCCAAACCAACGCAGCACCCCTTTCTTGATTCTGTTGATAATGAATGTCTCAGCCTTACACAGTTCACGGATCTTGACATTTGTGCACATATCACACATCGTTTTACCACACATTCGCCCGAGGGATCGCATTTCGACAGCATTTAACCTACTTAAGTTTTATTAAATATCTTAATTTAGTAAATGGGGTCCAGAATTCCAACTGTCCATGCCCTGAGTAGCTGCAAAACTTGTCATTTAACTTCTATTTTTATAAATTTGTTTTTTATTTCGTTATTTATTTATCTTAACTTCATTGTCAAATATTATTTTTTTTAATGTAAAAAAGGGCTGGATTTATTACTGTCTACGCACACTGTAGCTGCTAGATGTGCTGTAATCTAGCTCCTATATATCATAATTGGAGACGAGAAACTAGAATCCCAACCGCCCATGCGCTCTGTAGCTGTAAGACGTGCTAGGATATTTATTTATTGTACGGCGCCCTTGAGGTGATTTTCACAAGAATGGCGCTATATAAATTGTCCAAATATATATAATAATCAACAGTTCTCCATTAAGTACACTACGTTTGGATTCTTTTGTATCATTTAAATGTTGTTAATCCTTTGAAATTAAAAAAATACAAATTCTTCAAAATAAGGCGATGAGGATTATACTCAAAAAAAATATCTATTCAAATGTAGAAAGAATAATAATAATGGTTTATTAACAAAAATTACAATATCTTTATCTACTACATAAATACTTAGGTAATAGATTTCTTTAGATTATGTCTAGTCTGCCTAACTCTAGGTACAACCCGTTTTAAGGCAGACATGTTTATGAAAAAATAAACAATGACATGACTACCTAATAGTTAATTTATTATAGAGTTTTACAATATTTAAATATACCATTTATTATTTTAGAATATTGTTGAGTAAGTTTTACGATTTTTCTCTACCTAAATCCAGTAACCATTGAATTGGGGTCATGGTTTTGTAATGTTCTGGTAACATATTGAATATAATAGCTGCTAGTTTATAAAATGATAATTTGACTGGTAACATCATTAAAACTGTAACTATCAAAACGCTATTTTATATAAACAAATCTAGTAGTAATTATTATATTCTACAGAGACTACATAAATTGATAAATGGCGGCCTCCGTGATGTAGTGGTCAAGACGCTTGGCTCACACACGTAAGGTTCCGGGTTTGATTCCCGGTGAGAACACAAAAATTAATAAATGTGATTTTTCTCAAGCCTGGGTGTTCTGTGATGTAATTCACCACTGTAATTGGGCCTCCTGGCCTGTTGTGGTGCAAAAAAAAATAAAAGCACCATTGATATCTTTTGCTCTTCGATATCCAAATTTAGAGAAATACTTTTGTTAGCGATATAATAAATGGTATATTTAAATATTGTATAACTCCATAATAAAATAACTAGTAGGTAGTCATGTCATTGTTTATTTTTGCATAAAAATGTCTGCCTTAAAACAGGTTGTACCTAGTAAGGCAGACAACATAATCCAGAGAATTCTATTACCTAAGTATGTATGTGGTAGATAAAGAAATTGCATTTTTTTGTTAATGAACTATAATGATTGATGATTGATTAAGCTTGATGTGTATACTGCCCTCATAAGCAAAAAGGTATTTTTGTCATATTTTGAGATATGACACTTTTGAGCTTTATGAAAATTATTAAAAACTGTAAATAATCACAAGTAAAAACACAGCATGTAAATTGTTATTAAGCATAAAGCCATTTTAGGCCTTACTTATAAATCTGGTGTAAAATTACACCCAGGCGTGTGACGTCTCTAGTTGTCTTCCACTTCTTCTCAGTCAGTTCTGATGATTGGTCCGTTGATGTACCGTAGACCGGAAATCTTTCACTACTCCTATTTAAAATTCTCAACTCGCTCTTTGATGCGCCTGAACTACTGAGCTCAATTAAATTAAATATCCCAACTAGAAACCTCGGACAAAACTTACTCTCTCATACCGATAACCATAGAACTAACTATGGTTTTCATTCCCCTATCCCCAGAATTCTCAGGTCTGCCAACAAACATACCAGTTTTGATTTCTTTGATAACAAGTCGTCTTCTTTCAAACGATCACTGAATAAAATTCAATTATAAACACCTATTTCCTGCTTCCACTCCCACCGAGTCTACTATATACCATTGTGTCTTTCCACTTTTCTTTATAATAATTTTCTAGGCATAAATATGTCCTTAAAAATGCCCATTGGGCGTATATATATGGCGGTCTCCGTGGTATAGTGGTCAACACACTTGACTCACCTGTGGAAGGTTCCGGGTTCGATTCCCGGTGAGAACACAAAAAAATAAAAATGTGATTTTTTCTCAAGCCTGGGTTTTCTGTGATTTAATTCACCACTGTAATTAGGCCCAATGGCCTGTTGTGGTGCAAAAATAAATAAATATAAATAAATAAAATAAAAATCATTGGTTGATTCATACGAACTAGGGACGTCGTTCAAAGTAGTACGTGTTTATTAAAACATATATATATTTTTTTCATACATTTTCAAGAAACGTTGCCGCACATCTTGAAGCTCTAATTTTTATAGCGCGTTAGAAAACATTTTTATATCCGATTTCCCGTAGGGCTAAACTTCCTCATTTGGAGTTCAATTCAGGCTCATACGAGGAGCCGTGGGTTTCATTGTTTAGGTCGGCTGCAATTATGATGATCTGTAAAAATCGGTCCACAGGTTTTCAGTAAAATATGCTAAAACCTGTGAAAACAGCCAAGCCAATGCATGCATGCATTATTATGGTCTCTAGTATTCAATCCAATGTAAGCAATAGACAACATAATCTTGTGTAATGTTTTTACTGTTTGTGCTTTTTTTAACTTTTTAATTTATTTGTTTTTTATATTAATTTATTTTCAATTTTTGAAATTAATTTATATATTTAAAAAAAAAATAGTTTTGGTTAGACTGTAAGAAATTGCAAGTGGCAATAAGTCCGTCATTTAACTGTGTATACCTTTGTTATTATTTTTGTATGTATGACATTGTATATTACGGTTAATAAAGAATTATTATTATTATTATTATCGGTAAAAAAATGTCAGCCAATAAAAAATTCTCTCAATCTCCCTAAGGTGCTGCAGAGATATCGTCGTATGGAAGAAGAAATTCAGATTCCGGATTCTCCAACCGTACTGATGTTTCTACATCAAAAAAAGAAAAGAATCCCCGAGCCAAGAGTAAAAAGAATGGCCCTTCTCCGGAAAGGGGGGCCTACTCCAGCGCAGGGGGTCTACTCGAGGAAAGTTACAGCATCGAAGTGCAGGACCCGCTGGGTTACGAGGGAGCCTCCTCCCAGGGCGCACCGTATAACAAGCATCTGTCCAAGTCTTCGGACTCCGGCAGCAATAGTCCCAACATCACAGGGAAGGCCAACATGATGTTGAACTTGAATTGCTTCCCGCAGTGCTGGCATTCTAGATCGTTAGCCTTTACGGACGTCTTGTCCTGGACGACTCTTCCGATCCGACACGATATCCGGA